>NW_026885212.1:0-6541 GCF_032173495.1 Musca vetustissima | reverse complement strand
CATACTGTTTTTTTTACAATTAACAATTTCTCGCGATGCCACCTTCGTTAAAATTCCAACTTTGTTCTAGTTTGAATGCAATTATATGAACCTAAAAAATGTATCAATGTACCAATGTACATATATAAATTTATATAGGTAGATGTGTGTGCCCATACATTTTCAGTTGCGAAATATAAAATGTATTTTTCAGTTTTAATTTCACATATAAATCATTTCAAATGTTACGAGCATAACTAAGACCCTGTCAGTTTTTCAAAATGTACTTCATTTCAACAATTCTAGTTGAATTTTATGACCCCACTACATCTAGACAAACATGTACTCGAGTGTAGTAGATACATATGTACGTATATGTGAATGATACTTGAGTGGTATACTCAAATTGCTTGTTTAAGAGGAAGGCAGGGAATTAAGAATTGGAGGGAATGAGTTAGGAATGCCAGTTGGTGCTTCAAATGCCTAAATGTAAAATATTTTGCAAAATATTTGTCGACGTCTGTATGTTTGTGGTTTATGTGATACATGTATAATGGGGTTCAGTCATTTTCAATGGTATCACTGCAGATGTTAAAAGATCTATACATTTTCAGGTAATATATAAGGACTCAACTAATATATATTGACTCAGCTAATATATTAAGGCTCCTTGTCTTCAGCTCGTCTATAAAAATATTATCCTGTCTATAAGGACTTCATAAAGATCCCTGCTCATTCATATAGTCTGTCTTTGGCCAGTTCAAAGACCCTGTCGTCGGTTGTCTTCGGATCGTTCATAAAGGCTCCCATTAAAAATGTTTCTCTTTTTTCGTTCCTTCCTAATGTCGATATGTATATGTATGTGTGTGCTTGCCCTGTAAAATATTATATGTACATGTATAATAATACTAAAAGGGTTAATCTCAAAAAAAAGACATTGGTCATTATGTTGAGGAAAGAATGTATATGAGCAACAACACAAAAAATATTGTTACTAAGTTCAATGTAATTAACATTGAAATTAAAAACAGAAAGAAAAGTAGTAAATTCGGATTGGGCCAACTATATTCCTTCACCACCTTGGGTATATTCTACATATGCATCCTAACAATTCCTTCGTGAGAACATTGACATGAAATTGAACGAATTTAAATCTGTAATCTTTATAAATAAGTGAAACGACTAACATCAATCCATACACATGCCTTTCTGCAACCTACGAGGGCGGTTCGAAAAATTCTTATCAATGAAAGATTTTTTTTGATGTGTCATGTAAAAGTCACTGGGAGCTAAATCAAGAGTATATGGTGTAGTAGCTTGACACTCGTACTTTAGTTCGTTGATTTTAGTCATTTTTAAAACACTCTTGTGCGCTGGTGCGTTGTGTTGGATCAATTTCCATAAAATCGCAATAAAGTATATATGAGAGCTATATCTAAATCTGGGCTGGGGCACATCCATTCTCACAACATGACCTAGCCAACGTAGTCGCTGCAGCTCAATTCGTCTAACAATGGTACAACTCATGGTTCATTCGACGGCGATATTCACCGTCAACGCAGATCGGCCCATAGATCTTTCGTAGAATTTTTCTCTCAAACACTCTAAGAACTGCCTCATCTGCTTGCGCAAGTACCCAAGCTTCAGATCCATATAACATCACGGGTAGTATCAGCGTCTTGTAGAGTATGAGTTTGGTCTGGCTGGAGGTGGCCTTGCTTTTGAGTTGTTTGCTCAGACCATCCTCTTCACCGCTACTATTTGATACCAGAAGTTTTTCAAAATGCTCCTTCCAGATCCTCAGCACGCTGTCTGTATCTATCACCAGGTTTCCTTCTTCATCTCTACAGGAGGATGTGCCTGCACCAAAGCCTTCGGTTTGGTGTTTTACCCGTTGGTAGAATTTTCGGACTTCATTCTGACTTCTGTACATCTCGATTTGCTTACGCTCACGTTTTTCTCGTACTTTTTTTCTGAAAATACGTTTCTCCTCTCTCCTTTTCTCCCGATAGTTCTCCATCGCATTACGTGTTGCTACTGTCCGCAGGGTTGCCCTATACGCTGCGTTTTTCATATTAGTAGCATTACGACACTCCTCGTACAACGGATTTCCTGATGGTGGTCTATGGTACCCAAGTGTTGCTTTTGCTGCACTGTGCTTCTATATTATTATCGGGACAAGGGGTGTTTTCGTCAAACAGTTGGGTAAGTTGAGCGGAGTAGGCTTCTGCTATCTGTTGTGTTTTTTGCTGCCGCGATGTCAATCAACCTCATGCCGTTGGCTGATGTGGGGCCAAAGATATTTTCCCTTCCGATTTCAGTAAGGACAAATTTCATGCATAACGAATGATATATAGGGACATTGGATCACCACTTACATTAAATGGAGTAAAATATATATGGAAGATATATCTAAATCTGAACCGATTTTCACGAAACTTAACACACAAAATTCTCGACTTAATTCAGTGCGCCATACCAAAATTCGTGCAAATCGAAAGATATATAGGGTGCACCATTTACATAAAATTGGACGAAAATATATATGGGAGCTATATCTAAAACTGAACCAATTTAAATAGGATTCATCCTTGGGCAAAACAAAAGAGCTGCGTCAAATTTCATCTAAATCGCATCATAAATACGACCTGTACTTTGTTTACAATTTAACATGCACAGACAGACGGAAATTCATAAATCGACTCAGAAAGTGATTCTATGCGTATTCTCAAAACGAACCAAGTGTCTATCTCGTTTCCGTGTGCTTGTTGCAAACATATGCACAAAGACATAATACCATTTAGCACAGTGTGGTGAAGGGTATAAATATGAAATTGTAGATATTCAGTATTATAGTGTTACTGTTTGTGAGCTCTGATAAATACTAAGGTATTACAAACGATCTGCACACTGTACATACAAACGAATTTTTAATGCCAGACCTCAATGACACGCAAAACAAATGCCATGTTTGTTTTAGTTGTATTTTTTTTTGTTTTCAAATTTGAATAATAATTTTTTATAAATAACAAGTTATGTAAACATGTTTAACAGCAGCTACAACGACTATTCGAACAAATACAAAACATTTCAATATTAACATGTATGAATTACATAACAAAACCAGTAAGGAAAGTAGTAAAGTCGGACGGGGCCGACTATATGATACCCTTCACCACTATGGGTATATTAAACAGGACTATTAACATGTAATTGGATGAAAAAAAGTAATATTTATCTAAATGTGAATCTACCTAGATCTATCCATAAAGTATGTTAATCGACTTCAAACAAATATAAATAAGTCCGTTGGGCTATGTCTGTACTTCTAGAAAACGCAACTACGTAATTGTATGCTCAATTTTGTGCGTTGTGCACAATTTGATGTCAATCTGACTAACATGAGGAGTCTGATGCCCAATTTACTTGAAATCGGTCGAAAATATATATGGAAGCTCTATCCAAATATTAAGCGATTTCAAACAAACTTGTCACAGGTTAGGTTATACTAATTTCAGAACGTTTTGTTTCTATTGGTTCCTTAGTACGTCAATTACTTAAAATCAATCTATAATAAAAGGGAGCTATATCTAAATCTGGACCGATTTTCACGAAACTTAGCATCATTTTAGGCTCAATTCAGTACGTTATGACAAATTTCGTGCAAATCGAAAGTTATATAGGGACTTTGGGGCACCATTTACATGAAATCGTACGAAACTATATGTGGGAGCTATATCTAAATCTGGGCCGATTTTCTCGAAACTTGGTAGACATCATTCTAGGCTCAATTCAGTGCGTTATGCCAAATTTCGTGCAAATCGAAAGTTATATAGGGACTTTGAGGCACCATTTACATGAAATCGGACGAAACTATATATGGGAGCTATATCTAAATCTGGACCGATTTTCTCCAAACTTGGCAGACATCACTCTAGGCTTAATTCAGTACGTTATGCCAAATTTCGTGCAAATCAAAATATATATAGGGACTTTGGGGCACCATTTACATGAAATCGTACGAAACTATATATGGGAGCTATATCTAAATCTGGACCGATTTTCTCGAAACTTGGTAGACATCATTCCAGGCTCAATTCAGTACGTTATGCCAAATTTCGTGCAAATCGAAAGTTATATAGGGACTTTGAGGCACCATTTACATGAAATCGGACGAAACTATATATGGGAGCTATATCTAAATTTGGACCGATTTTCTCCAAACTTGGCAGACATCACTCTAGGCTTAATTCAGTACGTTATGCCAAATTTCGTGCAAATCGAAAGTTATATAGGGACTTTGAGGCACCATTTACATGAAATCGGACGAAACTATATATGGGAGCTATATCTAAATCTGGACCGATTTTCTCCAAACTTGGCAGACATCACTCTAGGCTTGATTCAGTACGTTATGCCAAATTTCGTGCAAATCAAAAGATATATACGGACTTTGGGGCACCATTTACATGAAATCGTACGAAACTATATATGGGAGCTAAATCTAAATCTGGACCGATTTTCTCCAAACTTGTTAGACATCATTCTAAGCTCAATTCAGTACGTTATGCCAAATTTCGCGCAAATCGAAAGGTATATAGGGACTTTGGGGCACCTTTTACATGAAATCGGACGAAACTATATATGGGAGCTATATCTAAATCTGGACCGATTTTCTCCAAACTTGGCAGACATCACTCTAGGCTTAATTCAGTACGTTATACCAAATTTCGTGCAAATCAAAAGATATATAGGAACTTTGGGGCACCATATACATGAAATCGGACAAAACTATATATGGGAGCTATATCTAAATCTGAACCGATTTTTCCCAATTTCAATAGGGTTCGTCCTTGGGCCGAATAAGTGACCTATACCAAATTTCATTCAATTCGGATCATAAATGCGACCTGTACTTTGTTTACAATTTAACATGGACAGACAGACAGACAGACAGACGGACGGACGGACGGACATGCATAAATCGACTTAGAAAGTGATTCTATGCATATTCTCAAAAGGAACCATGTGTCTATCTCGTTTCCTTTTGCCTGTTACAAACATATGCACAAAGACATAATACCCTGTACCACAGTGTGGTGAAGGGTATAAATACCACTAAACAAGAATATGTTTTTCCACACGAACGAGGAGCTAGCAGCTACATTTACCCTTGACAATGTGAGAATTTTCGGGCTGTGTTTACCATGACTAATATTAAAATAATACACTATGCGACAAAGTGTTGGTAATGATATGGGGTGTATAATTCAGTTTGATGATGAATGCAATTAACAGCTCAGAACGACAAAGTTTTTCAGTTATGTGGTAATGCAGATTTTGCTAGGTTTTGGGACATAACGATACTGACTAGCTTTCTGTATTTCGAAGGGTTTAGGAGGAGGTTTTAACCATATATATATATTGTTACGAATATAACTTTAGATTTAAGTTAATTTAGATGAATTCCGTTAGTTTAAGAATTTGAATTGTAACGTAAATTTCTACTACGCAGTTTATTTGAATAACTTCACAACAACAACCACTGTATAGATTTTTCTACATCCTTCCATTTCCTCTTTCATTTTCTATTTTGTTATTGTCGTACAATTCTTGTTAAACGTCATTCCTCTTTCTTTGTTATTCCCTCGCCTGTATATGTGTTGTTGTTATTCCTCTTTCTTTGTTATTCCCTCGCCTGTATATGTGTTGTTGTTATTCCTCTTTCTTTGTTATTCCCTCGCCTGTATATGTGTTGTTGTTATTGTAAGTTTGCTTACTCAAGTTTGTTGTTGTTATTGTAAGTTTGTTTACTCAAGTTCGTTGTTGTTATTGTTACTCAATGTGTTTGTTGCATTGGTAGATTGTTCGTGATCTAGGTGTTACCAGATCGTCTAGAAACTTCTGTAGCGACAGGCAGGGCTCATATAAATAGAGGGAATGGAAAGGCAGTGAGTTAGTTGTGAATCAGATCGCGAATTGAAACCGTCGTGTAAAGTAAAGTGCAAAGTAAAGTTTTGTGAATAAAATCATTGTAATAATCGTAATCAGAAAGAACCCGCGTTTTATTTGGTACGAATTGTATCGGGAAATAAAACAACGACTACACGGGATTAACTAAAATCCAAGAACGTAACAATTGGTGTCGGAAGTGAGATTACGATAATACTACGATGAAGTTTAAGGATCTACGAGTGGAAGACTTGAAGAAGGAGCTCAATAAATTGGAATTGTCCTCTACTGGCAACAAGGCTGAACTACAAAAACGTCTGTTGGATGAGTTCGAGCGCCGTGGTATGAACATCGATACATACGAGTTTGACAGTAAGGATGAAGTGGATTTATCGGAAATGGGCGAATCCAACGGTGGAGAAGACTCGTCAGTAGCTACCAGGGGTGACGATTTCAGAGAAATGCTGGCTAAAATGTTTGCGGAAAATTCCAGAATTTTAGTAGAAAACACGAGACGAATGTTCGAACAGAATTCCAGGAAGTTAGATGAACTCAAGTCAGAGAATTGTAGAATGAACGATAAACTCGAGAACATTACAGAAGTTATTGG
>NW_026885211.1:0-6371 GCF_032173495.1 Musca vetustissima | reverse complement strand
TATTGTGCAGGTTCGGAATATAGATCCGCTATAAGTTTGAGTCCAGTGGTTGTTGTGAAAGGTATCATATAATGTGTCGGACGAGCCGAATATACTGTTATGCTCTTAGGTCTTCTTTTAAAATCTTTTAAACTTCTTTCCATTATCAATTTGTTTACATAATACACTCGTTATGATATTTCAATTTTCTTGAAGAATTTAATTATATTCACCAAGCTTACAATTTTTTCTTATTATACTTTCTATCTTCTATAATAACAACATTATTAAATAACAGTCATCCACAATCGCCTTATGGTGTCGAATTTTTTAATCCTCTTCGACGGCTAATATTCTTACGAAAATATGTCAAAAATTGTTTTTCATTAAGCTGCTGATGCAGAAACCCCTAACACACAAAATATCCTCGGTAACATCTGTAATATTTGAACATGAACAGTGTCACACGCCTGATGCCAGACTGAATTGTAATAAATTTGAATGTGTAAGAAATTTTCTAATCAAACTAACCGAATACTCTCTGAGCTGTGGTTACATGGGTTACAATAGTCGCCACAATCCTATTTTTAGTTAAAGCAAGCAAGGATTTTAATTCACTTAAGATTTCATTGCACTTTTCATTTTCATTTCGCACCTCACTTACACTTACATTGAAGCGAATGGAATCAGGAATGTTCATGTCTTTCTTATCGTTGCTGCCAAACATAACATTTGTCTTAAGAGGGAAGAAGAAAGTGTGTTTGAGGCTGCGTGTGTTGGCGAAAGTTTTATGTGTGTGTGTGTGTGTGTTGGTGTGTTTAATTTAACAACTGTCTTTCTGTAAATGGTTGAATGTTATTTTTCCCATTGTGGTTCTTAACAAAATACCATTAAAATCGAATTAAATTTTTATATTTAGTCTCCATTTTGGTCTAGAGTTCCTAAAATGACAACATATTGTTTAAAGTGTGACCGTATATATTTCGATTAATTAATTGTAGTGAATATGTTTGGGGAGAAACTGCCCGACAGAGAGCAGAACGAATTTTCTTTTAAACAATCTCCTTTTTAATTATCTCTCATGCTTGGGAATCTTAAAGGAAATAATCAAATTGGAAAAGTACATGAAGTTAAACACTCTCTACCGGGAATAGATCTAAATTGTCTATTCCCTTACATAGATGTCTAATAAATCCTCATAAAAGAGGTATTTGGTGTACCATTTACATAAAATAAGACGAAAATACATATATTAGCTAAATCTATATCTGATCCGTTTTTAATGAAACTTATCACATTTTATTATATCCTCAGCCTTATGGCTAATGAGGGTATGTAAACTTTTCTAGGGCAAAAATGTGTCTCTTCGACAATTTGGAGTCGATTTACAAATGACCGTCCATCTGTCTTGTGCGCACGATAAATCCGATAACCGATTTCATGCAAAACTTTGCACACCGTAATATTTCCTTCACACTCAGCTCAAGTGCGAAAATGGGGAATATCGGTCCTTCCTGTACCTCCTCCACAAAATGTTCAAAATTGTACAAAAAAATAAGTTTTTAATAACATTCGAACGTATTTTCCGATTTGAACTAAACTTTGTACAACTTATTATTTTACCAAGTCTAGATAAAGGCAGAAGATTGGACCTATTGATCCTGTTCTTTTTATACCTCCCCCACAAATGGTCAAAATTTTCAATATTTATAAATCCAATATCAGGCGAATGGAATGTCCGATTCGGACCAAACTTTGACAATCTATTATGTTTACCAAAAGTAGATGAAGTCCTAAGGTACAACGCGTCGGAAAGCGAATTGAATAGCCGATTTGATCAACATTAAATCCGAAACCTCTTTAACATAACATAAACCTTATATAAAGCGAATAAAATATCTGTAGGTAATTCCAAAGTTCTCCGGAAACAATAGGCTGAAGGCAGTTTTATACTCAATTTAGTACGCTAAATCTCGTCTCAAAAAACTCGAATATAATATATATAGGATCTATATCTATTGCTGATCAAATGTCAGTAGAACTAACCACAATGCACTATATACTTAATTCAATATGCTAAATTCGTCTCAATCGAATTTATATAAAATCGGACGAAAAAATATGTATAGGAATTATATTTAAATCTGAATCGATTTCAACGAAACTACGCAAACGTCAGTATTCTGTGGTAATTTTTATCGGAATCGTACAAAAATTGTGAATTGGGTGAACTATTGTGAAATCGGACAAACCAACTGAACCTGTTTTCGGCCAGTTCGTTTTCGGCCAAATAAGTGAGCTTGTCTGAACATAATTTCAATCGGATAGTAAATCCGACCTAACCAAAATCGTAATTAACGTAGAACTGTGGGACCTAAGGAAGCAGGAACCCATGCCAAAGATCATAAAATTATGGTCGACCAAGAAACATCTGGCAACGACCAATATCCATACAAGGGAATACCATACAAGGAAAGAAGCAAAAACAACGGCATTTCCCTAGTATATATATATATATATATATATACTAGGGAAATGCCCGCTACTTCGTGAGCGGAAATGGAATAAATTCCACCTCTATACTTATAAGCATTAATTTCCGAAATCTTTCATAATTTATTATTTTTGTACCCATAAGTACGAATTTCCATGACTACTTTAATCGAAACGTCAACAGAAATTTTTATTCCAAATTTTTATATTTCAGTTCTATCCATTCACCAGATTGGAACTTTCAAGATTCCTTCTGTATTCGTTCAACCAAATCAAAATAGTACTAAAGTTAGTACCATTTGTTACTTTTCGTACATACACGAATGCATTTCCAAAACTCCTTTATATTTCAATAATTTTTATTCTAATTTGAGCTCGATCTAATCTAAATTATACCAATCTTAATAGCATTTAGTACACATTATTACGAATTGTCAAAACTACCTTTATGTGTCAATTCTACATTCAAACAGTAATTTTAATCACTAATTTAAGAATTCCAGCCCTATCACCCAAAATCAAATTGTAACAAATATAGTTCCATTTAGTACACTTAGGTACGAATTTGCAAAACTACCTCCATATCTCAATTCTACGCTCAAACAGCAATCAATATACCAAAATCAATATTCCAAAATCCAAATTGTAATAAATTTAGTATCACCTAGTACCCATAAGTACTTATTTTCTAAACAACCTCAAATCTTCACTCCAACAATAAATATAATTCCCTATTTCAAGATTCTAACCCTATCTGTTTACCTATATCCATATTGTACCAATTTTAGTCCTTTTCGTACCCACAAGTATGAATTTCCAAAACTAACCCAATTCTACACTCCCACAGTTATATTTATTACAAAATTCATGAGTCAAGCTCTATTAATCTTGCTTTCAAATAGTAATCATAAGTCTAAATTTAAGAATTCCAGCTCTATCTGTTCACCAAAATCCAAATTGTACCAGATTTGGTACAATTCTGTACTATTCGTACCAATATTCCAAAACTATCTCAATAACTTTCAGGATTCCAGTTCTACCCATTCACCAAAGTACAAATTGTACCAAATTTAGTACTTTTCGTACCCATAAGTACGAATTTTCAAACTATCTCAGTCATCCACCCCAAAACAATTTTATGTCCACATTTAAGGGTTCCAGCTCTACCCGTCTACCAACATTCAAATTGTACCAAATTTAGTACTATTTATTAAATTTCGTAGACGTAAGTACTCAAAACCATCCTCTATTCTATACAGTAACATTATTCATAAATGTCAGCATCTCAGCGCTATTCGTTCACATAGATCCAAATTGTACCATATTTAATACCATTTAGTACCTTTCGTTCTTATAAGTTCGAATTTCCAACACAACCTCAATACTAAAAGTAATTTTAATTCTAAATACACATTTTCCATCACTATCCGTTCACTCAAATCTAAATTGTAACAAATTTAGTACCATTTAGTACACATAGTTACGAATTATCTAAAATACCTCCATTTATCAATCCTAAACTCCAAAAGTAATTTAAATTCCAAATTCTGGAGTCCAGCTCTATCCGTTCATACATAATCAAGCTGTACGAAATATAGTACCATTTAGTACACATAGGTACTATACTTCCATATCTCAATTCTATACTCCAACAGGAACTATTATTAAAAATTTTAGGTTTCTAGCTCTCTCCGTTCACCAAATACCAAATTGTACAAAATCAAGTGGCATTTAGTACACATAAATACGGCCTTCCAAAGCTGACTTTATATCCTTCGCTCCAACAGTCATTTTAATTCTCAATTTCAAGACGCCAGGTCTATTTATTCAACTAAATCCAACTTGTACCAAATTTCCATACATCAACACCAATTCCCACCCTATTTTTTATATAAATTTGTAAGGTTCTAACTATATATGTTCAGTATATATACAATTTGAACTAAATTTGGTAAAGTGTAGTACTTCTCGTACACTTATAGATCGAATTTCCAAAAACCCTTTTCTACATCTTTCTAACTTTCCATCAGTGACCCACATGCCAAATTTCAGAATTCTAGCTCTTCCCGTTCGCCTAATACAAAGGTGTACCATATCTGGTACATTTTAGTACTTTTCGTACCCTTCTAGTTCGAATTTCCAAAAATCCAGCCCTATATCAGGCCTAAACACCAACAGCAACCCTCACTCAAAATGTCATGCTTCTAGCTTTAGCCGTTTGGCCTGGGCGATGATCTGTCAGTCACTCACTCACTTAACACTAAGCTCTTTTATATATACATATATATAAGACCTTCTAAATATCTATGTTTGCGTCAAGCTTCAATATAGTTGCATATATTTCAAACAATTTTATCAAATCATTTGTCGCTATTGTTATCCGATTCCTGAAATTGTCGACCATTATCTCGATTGAAAATTTATAACCAATGCTTTGTCAGACATCTTCCAAGTAAATAAACAGAAAAAAACTTTTCTAATTGGGTAATGGTACTAATGCCAAGCAAAGTAGCCTTCAACTTTTCGGCCATATTATTGCAAGCGATTCCCAGTATCTCCCACAACGACACAGCTACCTCAACCAACCCCTGAAAAAACCTTTCAAAGCTTAACCAACAAATATCCTTGCATTGAGATTTTCTTAGAACTTCAAAGTTTTCTTAAAACAACGTTGTGTTGCTTTTGTTTTATTTCTACTTTGTTCTGCCCTCAAGAAAAGGGTCATAGAAAGTAGGAAACTTCTAACTGCCATTGTTTTTGTTGTTTCTTTTTTCCTACGGGGACATGTCACGATATTTGTGTGTGTATAGGTGTATACGTTAGTTGTTCGGTCGGTCGTCTGGTATGTAGCTCAAGTAAATCTATTGTTTTAAAACAATTTTTTGTCTTTTGTTTTGTTGAGTTTTTTTGTGTTCTTCTTGTTTTTGTATTTCATTGTCCTTTCATGTGCAGGACATCGCAGTGTTGTTCTTAATCAATTCTGTTTCTGAACCTTTTATAGAATACAAATTATTTTTGTACGGCAAAAAAGTGAATAAAACAACAACTTATAAGTTTCACGTTGCAATAAAGCAACCGTAAAATTACAATGCATTACCTGCCATGCCATACGGCAACGACCTGCACAACATAGAATTTGAAGTCGGATGGGGCGGGAAGTAAAAACAAGGACATTTTTGTGGCTTCATTCAATGCGCTTGCAGAATGGATATCTCAGGACAGCAAACACAAACACACACAGAGAACACCTCACCTCACTTAAGGCGACACTGCATTGTTGCCCAGCAGTAATGGGGAAGAATGGGGTTGCAACGACGGTTCTTTATCCATTCCCGCTGTTGTAAATCCTAGTGCCAGGTCTGTCCGTCTATCAGATGGTCTGTCGTTTGGTCATTTGCTTTATACTTTTGAGGTTTGCCTTAACATAATGACTGCAGTATCTGTGGCCAGAGAAAAACTACAGAAAACACAAACACACACACAACCTACCGTCCTGACTGCCTGCCTGCCGAAACAACAAACGACAAAGTCAACATCGCACCGCAAGGATACCAACTAGACCAGTATTAAACTAAACCCAAAACCACACCGACATCTGCAATCATATAAAGAAAAACGAAAAGAAGACAGAAGAACAAAAACAAGTGTAAAGAGAATTTAAAAACTATTGGCTATGGAAAAATCGAGAAGAAATTATACGATTTAGAAAATAACTCAATATATTTTGAATGTTTTTTTATTTAAATCGAAATTTTTATCTCTGAAAACATCTCTCCGAAAAATGTATCGATCTGAATGTGAAAAAACTAAAATTTATTTAGATGTATCAAAACATAAGCGGGATAAATGTAGGAACTATTAAAGAGGTTTCCACTTCACCACACTGTGGTACACGGTAT
>NW_026885210.1:0-6632 GCF_032173495.1 Musca vetustissima | reverse complement strand
AATTCACAGACCAACAGGTCGGATTTTCTTTTATAGAAAAAAAATTCACAGACCTACAGGTCGGATTTTTTTTCTATATAGACCTACAGGTGTATTTAAAAAAAATCACAGACCCACTGTTCGAAATTTTTTCTATAGGAAAAAAAATCACAGAACCACAGTCGCTGTTTTTCCTTGGAAAAAATCATAGACCTTCAGGTTTTTTCTGTAGAAAAAAGATCACAGAAAAAATGTAGAAAAAATAACAGATTTGCAGGACTGCCTCTTTTCTACAGAAAAAATCACAGACACAAAGGATTGCAATTTGTTCTATAGAAAAAATCAAAGATCCACAGAACGATCTTATTTCCATAGAAAATAAATCACAGCCTCCGAATATTAGAAACTGTAGAAACATATTAACTAATTAAAATTCAATACATTTGCGAACGTTCGCAGTTTTTATTTTTGTTTTTTTTTTTTAACAATTATTATGATTAATATATTCCAAATTCCAATTCACATGAAATTTTAATTATTGTACACAACACGCTACGGGAATTTATTTCTCACATTTTTTTAGTGAAAACAAAAAAAAAGAAACTGGTAGTTAACCCAACACTCAAAATTCAATAAACAAAAACAACTATTTATATATGATGAAATTTGCAATGGCTATTGTTTTTTTGATGTGCAAAAAGCGACATTTTTAATATATCTATATAAACAATTGTTGACACGAGTTCACTCAAAAAGTTATTGTAAAAAGTTGTATGGTTTCGTCAATCGATATAATTGCATTAAAAACGGTGTAATTGAACATGCTTTGTTTACATGTATGTAATTAAAACAACAACAACAACATCGCAATTTTTTCTTGCAAAAATTAATAATTTGTTTACATAATCAATTGTTCCGATCAACTTAAATTTAAAATTAAACTAGATTGGTATCCATAGATCTTTTTATAATTGTATGTATGGTAGGTACTTACTAATTGTTCAATCAAAACTGTATATGTAGATTGCAATTAATATATTGGGAAACTGTAATGAAAAACAACAACAACAAATAAATTAATATAAAATTGTATAGAAATATAGATTGACGTATAAAAATAGTATATTGTATATTTCGGAGGTTTGTATCGGCAATAGTGTTATTGGCGGGAATGTTGAACATATTTTACAAACGAGGTTCACAGTAAAAAAAACGCTGATTTTTTTAAGATGATTTTTGGAAGGACGTTTTTAGTCAAATAAACAAAGAAGTTGAAATTTTTTTTCCAACATCGTCACTGATATAAGCGTGGACAGGCGGACTATATGATACCTTACATTACATTGGATATAACATCATTGAAGGACTTAAGCCTCTGAATGACGTTGCAGATCCAGATTTTAATTCTATTTTTATTCCATCGGGGCCGATGAGACGAAAGTCTTCTTTGGGGGAGCCACAGATCCTTGATGCCGTGTGTGATTTCTTTTTTTCGCACATTACTATGTGGGATCTCGAGCATTATTGTATGTGAGACCCTCAAGTGACATACCGTATGCCAATTGAGTCCCGCCAACATTCATTCAATGCTGCATGACCAAGTGGACGTAAACAAAAGCTTTGATCTCGATAAATACCGCAAAATCTAACAATCGCCCAAATAAATCACAGACCAACAGACTGCATTTTTTTCTATAGAAGAAAAAAGAAACTCACATGACTTTCTTCTTTCTGAATTTAATTTTTTATAGAAATGATTCATGGAACCCCATGGATATATTTTTTCTAGAAAAAAGGTAGACATAAAGGCCTGTGATTCTTTTATAGAAAGAAATCCCCGACCACACGACCTGTCTTTTTTCTATAAAAAAAATCACAGGACTGTCCTTTTTTCAATAGAAAAAAATAACAGGAACCTCAGGACTGTCTTTTTTTCTATAGAAAAAAAATAACAGGACCCACAGGACTCTCTTTTTCTATACAAAAGAGGAATGTTTTTCTTTATTCACCCACAGCTCCAACTTTTTTTCATAGAAAAAATTCATAGACTTCCAGGTGGCACTTTATTTTAGAGAAAGGGATATCGCTAAGCTCACAGCAGCTACGGGTCAGTTATCTGGGCACAGAGGCGAAAGCTGGCCATTGAATGGAACTGGAGGAACAATTGCGAAAAGCAAACGAATACTCACGAATGTGAAGCGAATTCAGACGAATGTGAAGGCCGCAAACAGGAGAATACTGAGCCAAACCAACTTTAAAGAGACATTCCTCAACTACCAAATGCAACGGTCTTCGTTAGGGTTTGGGGCAGCAAGTTCACGTCAGAACGCATGCTCGAATTCTTTGGTCTGCAAAACAGGACACAGCTGGTGAAGAAGTGGAAAGTTTCCCACAGAATGGAGCCTTGGACAGATCTACAATGGAAAGGCTGTTCAATAGAGACCAAGTTTAAGGTGCACTACCTGTCCAAAGTCGTCTACTTCATGATTGGTAAGGCACGGATTGGAGAGGAGAAAGCCACACTAAGTTGCGTGGAAGAAACATCCAGCAACAAAAGAGAGGGGACTGAAAATAACCGACTGAAGGGCAATTGAGGTCATCCAGTAAAAACCTCCATCGATGTGAGACGGTAACAATGTATCTACTATTGGAAAAGAAAATAATTTAAGACAATATACCCATCGAGCTAATCCAGGAATCTTCCGGCCAAGAACTTGCATAATATGCCACAAAATCGAATGCTTCCTCTTCGTCCCTGAGTTTTCAACATTGGACCCAACTGCACTGAAACAGGAGAATGGCAACATTTACCTAGAAAGAAAAGAGGTCAGAGGTACAACAGATCACGTCGCAAAAATAATTTGTATACTGGGACGACATCCACGCTTAGCGGAAATAATACAACAAAATAACGAGAGCCGTCAATCGCAACTCCTGGAAAATCTTGTGTGAACAGCGTAAATGACCCCTTAAAAAATGAAAAGGTTTCTACCAAGAAATCATACTCAAGCCGAAAATATAGTAGATGATGGAGTAAAAGGAAAGAAACAACTAAAATAAAACAATATGGCTGCTCATAGAAGCTCACTTCCCACCGAAAATATTAAGAACCCGACTATATGATACCCTTCACCACTTTGGGTATATTCTACTTATGGGTATTCTCTTTTTTTTAATTCCATTAAAAACAATTGTTTTGATTCGATCTTTATTAATAAATGAACCGACTAAAATCAATCCATATACATGCTTTTCTGCAACCTATACTAAATTTCAATGGGACAAATTTGGGTAAATCGATTTATAGCTCACTTGATACACAATATTCGATAATATCAATCAGACACCCTTTCGAAATATATATATATATAAATACGTTGAGCAAAATTTCGTGTCAGTTTGGGGCACCATTAACCTAAAATCGGACGAAAATATATATGTGGCAGATATATTTGTAAATCTGCATTTTCAGAAAAAATAACACACATCATTCTAGACTTAAGTCTACGGTATATAGGGACTTTGGCACAAATTTTACCTTAAATCGGAGGAAAATATATATGGGAGCTATATCTAAATCTTAAGCATGTTTAACGAAATTTAACACACATCATTCTAGACTTAATTCAGTACGCTATACAAATTTCGTGTACATCGAAAGAAATGTAGAGGCTTTGGTACACCTTTTACACAAAATCGGAAGAGAATATGTATGTAAGCTATGTAGGTACTTTAGTGCACCATTTACCTTAAATCGGGCGAAACTATATATGGGAGCTATATCTAAATCTGAACCGATTTTCACGAAACTTAGCACGTATAATTCTTGGCTTAATTTAGTACGCTGTACCAAATTTCGTGCACATCGAAAGATATTTAAGGACTTTGGTACACCATTTACGTTAAATCGGACGAAAATATATATGAGAGCTATATCTAAATCTGAACCGATTTTTCAATAGGTTTCGTCCTTGGACAAATTAAGTTACCTGTCCCAAATTTCATCCAGATCGGATCAAAAATGTGACCTGAACTTTTTTAACAAAAATACACGGACGGACAGCCGAACATGCATAAATTGATTCAGAAAGTGATTCTATGCATATTCTCAAAAGGAACCATGGGTCTATCTCGATTATTTTTGCTTGTTACAAACATATGTACAAACCCTGTACCACCTGTACCACAGTGTGGTGAAGGGTATAAAGAGGCGGAATATTTATCGGCATGCTTAGCAGTATTATTTAACGCATTTATATGGTTTGCGTACACAGGCAACGCCTATATCTTACCTGCCAATATTCTTAACCTCATTTCTACATAAAACCCTGGAACGGACATTCGACAACATGATGCATAGCAAAATACCCAAACTGCTTTACACGAAAATAAAGCTATATTAAAAGGAGGACCTAATGGACCGAATGCCAAACATCCTGGGAGTAATAGCAATACACGCACAAAATTTCAAAATCCGGGGAATATTTGAAGGTTTGACAAACGGAATGACAAATTTAATGTACACTCCGGTATAAATATGTTTGTATTAAATATTTTTTTCAAGAGGTATAATAATCGCAGGTGTCGATTTTTATAGGGATTATCAAAAGCATAAACAAAGGTTTTTTTTAATATTTAATATCCAATGACTACAATTGCCACTCTCCATTGCATTGCATGAATTTAATCCATTTATTGTTTTTTTATATTTTTGAATAATAATGAAATTTCAACCGAATTTAATTCGAATAATTTACTGAAATAAAATGTGCAAAACTAAAAAATGTAAATTTCCTTTCAAGGTTATATTATTCCAACCACACTTTTTGTGGGTTTGGTCGTAGATATATGCTAATACTACATATAATATTACTTCAGGTACTGGTGGTGTTGCCCAAAAGATTATCTTCGCATGGAAACAGCAAAACTGAGGATGTGAATAAAAAAGTTTTCAACTTAAAACTAGGACATGAATGCATTTATATTGTGTGTCTCTTTTTTGCAGTTCTGAATTCAACATTAAATGCTTTTTGTTCAAGTAGATTTTTTTTTCATTAAATGTGTGATATTGACACTAGGATCAGTTTCTTCATTGTTCTACTTGCAACGTTATCATATATATATAACATTTTCTTTCATACCTTCCCCTTCGCCCCAATTTGCATACAATGCTAGAGAACATTGTTGTGTGACCTCCAAAAACTATGCTATGAAATATAATAAAAATTGTGGTTTTTGAACTTATTCTACAACAATTCCGATGGAACACAATGATGACATTACTATCTGTATGTCACATAGATGCCTCCCTTACATATATGTTTGTGTGTGCAAAATGATTAGTGTATTTGTCTTAAAATATTTCATACATGTCATCTATGCTGGTGAGTGTGTGCCGCTGTATATGACTTGATTTATATGCAAATAGGTCAGGGTTCTATGAGTTATGAGGAATTTTAATTTCTGCCAAAGATATATATTATTGAATTGTGGACAGTTTTGGCAATGTATTATCTTAATTGTACTACTTTTACGAACAATTGTGGCAGAAGATTGAGACTTGGGTTGTAGCATGAATTTGAATATAAATCATAAGGTTTTTTCTAAACTCATATTCAAAAATATTAATTTTTTTAAAATATGTGTGGGTACGCAATATTAAATAAATTTCTTTGATTTGCCTTGATTAAAATGGGAAATTTGTATAACTAATTTCTGGAAAGAATTAGTTTAATTCACCAGAAATCCGATTTGCCAAATTATAGCCACATCAATGATAAAATAAGGGAAATGATGTATACAAATCACTTATATATAAAATTTTCCAAAAAAAAATGTTTTTTTACCCTTCAAATATCCCCAGCACCACATAGGAACCTGAAAACTAAAATTAGTGCAAATTCGGTTGAAAAACATGCTCCTTAAAACCGTGGGAAAAAGATTCAAAACAGGGAATATTGGGGGGGCACCGTTCGAGCTCTAATACTCCATGAACAAAATTTTTAAAAAATCCAGACTTCAGTCAGTAAAACTCAAGCCAAAAAAAAAAAAAAAATTAAAAAATCCACATTTCAATCAGTGATACCCATGAAAAATAGTAATTTGAAAAATCCACGCTTTGATCTGCGAAACCCAACGAAAAAAATTATTTATAATTCTGTGATAAACCACGAAAAACAAACATTTAAAAAATTCACGCTTTGGACTATTATAATACTTGCAATAAATTATTAAAAAAAATCCACGCTTCGAGTTATGTCTTTAGAAAATATATGTTTGAAATTCCACGCTTATGTTAGACCTTGAAAAAAATATTTAAGAAATCCAAGCTTATGATAGTCCTTGAAAACATTTTTTTTTCAAAAATACCACGCTTGTGGTAGTCCATGATATAAATTATTTAAAAAATCCAGGCTCATAAGAGTCCTTGAAAACATATTAGTTACAAAATATACGCTTATGATGGTCATTGAATTAAAATAATTTAAAAAATTCAGTCTTCTGATAGCCCTTGAAAATAATTATTTAAAAAATCAACGCTTATGATAGTCATCGAAAACAAATTATTTAAAAAATTTACACTTTTGATAGTCCTTGCAAAAAATATTTAAATAAATCCACAATTCTGATAGTCCTTAAAAAATGTTATTTAA
>NW_026885209.1:0-6474 GCF_032173495.1 Musca vetustissima | reverse complement strand
TACAAAATTTCCAGAATTCATGAGGGAAATTATTGAAAGATGCCGACACATACTGATTCGTTAATTCAAAATAGTGCTAATGTTGTGTTTTCAGAAGATAATTTTTTCAATCACCATTTGATTTGGATCATGATAATCAGATTACAAGTTATAATGGACAGACGGATATATGATAAACGATATACAACAATTTGAGTCTACGAGTAGTGCAGCTACACAGTAACATAAATTTGTATGTATGTGTAGGTTGCAACTGATATCTAAATTTTAGTAAAAATATATTGAATTCAGAAAAATAACCATAGCAAGGCCTATAAAGGACGGCCAGTAAGCGAATTCATAAAAAAAAACTTATGTTTAACGTCAATTTGTTTTGCCGAGGCGAAAACTAACAGCCTGTTTATGTATTTCGAAAGAAAGGTTTCTTTCGCTTTCAATGCGAAAGAAAATCAATTTTGGTTTATATAAAAACTTTTTACAGGCAAAAGAAGTCGAACGATAAGCAACTCGAAAGAACCCGTAAACGTATACTTTTTCTCTAAAAATTGGGTTTATGTATGACGAAAAAAGTGTCCTCATTCGAACGAGAATGTCAAATTCACTCACTTGAATCAATTGCAAAATCGAGAACTATGTACCAAAATTTCAAAGACTTTCACACAACACAGTCTCTAAACAAAATAAATATTTTTGGAACATGTTTTATAGGTATCGTTTGGGTTTTTTATTCATGTTTTTGTAAAATAAAATTGTACACAATTCTCACAAATACTGAAAATTTCCATTTGACATTTTTTTATATTCAAATGTGTGATTGTATTTGTGTAGTTTGTTCTCATTTCCCATTTGACTCTCATTTATTGAACATTGTTGTAAAACTTTACATTTAATTTAGTAGTTTTTCGAATGGTATACGTAACGGCAAACGTACGATAGCTTTCGAAATACATGAACGCTTTTTTACTATTTGATTAAAAATTCTCCTAAAATACACAAAATGTTTATAAAAGGTGGTAAAAAAGCAGTTGTTAATTAAAATGAAATCAGTGATGTGTTGAGAATTTGTTTTTTGCGTTAAAAAAGTGTAAAAAGTTTTGTTTTATTCAAAACAAAAAAAAAAAAAAAAAAAAAAATACATATTATTCGAAACCAAGAAGTTTGATCTTAACCCCTTGACGTATTTCCACGAGTCTGACTCGTGGTACAATTTTTGTGCCAAACATGATTAACACGAGTCAGACTCGTGGTCAGTTTTTTATTTAGAAAAATAAATTGGGCATTTCAATTTTTATTATAATAATAACATATAACAACATCAAAAATAAATAGTTTGATTACACGCATTCACATTTCTTTCGTTTTGTAAACGTCGAAACTGGTTTGTTTTGTGCAAATTGTGTGTGAACAGTTGGACACGAATTCCTTTGCGCTAACTGATACGTCAAGGGGTTAATGGCCCCATCAAGGCGTATGCATTACTTCATTCAGTAAGTACACCTGATATCTACATATTTGGTCAAACTATGTTGTTTTGATTTGAATTTCAATAAAAAACCATAGAACACATTCACAAAAATGCCGAAATAGATTTTTATATTCAAAAATTAATTTGTTAACACATGAAAAATATATTTTAAATCTTGGAAAAATCAAATGAAACGAAAAATGTGTGTGGTTACTAGTGGTTAAAAATGTGAAAAATATTTTCCAATAATTTCCTTTTAAATGAATTCGAATTTCAAAAAAAAAAAAAAATATTTTACCCCTCGGCAAACAATGCCATACCATGGTATAATAATAGAAGGTAACAGCAAGTGTTGTTGTACAAAAAACGATGCAACAACCACATGGAACTTTGTTGTTGTAAGTTCTACTAGTGTCAACGCATTTGACAGAAAAATGTAAACAAACAAACAAATTATCATCAAATTATTTTTATTTTCAAAATGAAATATTTTCGAATCCTCAAAATGAAAATTGAAAAACATGAATGAAAATTTTTCAAATTTATATTTCTATCGCTTCCACATCTTTCCTATAACTGAGCCATTGCCACATATATGTGTAACACATATGAAAATGTTGGGAATAGCGAGTTATTCCTTGAAGAAAGATTTGCTTCCTGAAACTTTCCCAGCAGGCAGATTGAGTAAATTGAATACGGGAGCACATTTAATAAAGAACAATTTCAAATTGTATGCGTTCCCAATTTTCTTGTTGGGTGATTTTTAAAAACATAATTTGTCAAATTCATATTGACACTAGTATTACGTTGGAATCAAATCAGCTGGGATTTGCTGTTACCTTTTATAATTGTACCATGTTGCCATACATTCCCCACTAATAAATAGTTGTTTTTTTATAAAAACAACAAACTGGGATTCAGCCTGACTATTTTGTAAAAACAAAAAATATTTTTTTCTTCACAAAAATTGAATTTTGAATTAACAGCCTGTTTCTCTATTTCGAACGAAAATCAATGCGAAAGAAAGTAACTCACTCACTTTCTTTTAAAAAAGCGTTCATGTATTTCGAAAGCTGTCGTTCGTTTGCCGTTACGTATACCATGCGAAAAACTACTAAATTAAATGTAAAGTTTTACAACAATGTTCAATAAATAAGAGTCAAATAGTAAATGAGAATAAACTAAACAAATACAATCTCATATTTGTAAAAAAAAAAAATGTTAATTGCAATTTTTCAGTATTTGTACAATAAAGTATAAAACATACAAATGGGTAAACATTCCAAGTACAACACTCTCCCTGAATGTATACACATTTCATATAAAACTATACAATATAAGATTTATAAAAGACCAAAATCGTTCATTAACTTGTTAAACTTCTGTGATGATACGGGTTTCGTGAGAACGTCTGCCACCATTTCGTTTGTGGTGACGTATTCTAGAGTAACTTCCTTCTCATCAATCTTTTGTCGAATGAACTTGGCTTTTATATCCACATGCTTTGTTCTATTCGAATAGCTATTATTTAAAGCTACTTGGATAGCTCCTTTGTTGTCGCAAAATATTTTGATAGTTGTCTCACAAACTGGGTTGAGTTCCTTTTCCAATCTTTTTAACCAGATTGACTCCTGTATAGCAGCGGTTACGGACATAAATTCAGCTTCTGTTGACGAAAGAGCTACAGTTTTTTGTTTCTTCACTGCCCAAGAAATTGCTGCCGATTGAAATAGAAATACATAACCGGTCGTTGATTGTCTGTCATCCACATTGCCTGCCCAATCAGCGTCACAATAACCGATCATATTTGGATTCTTAACATTTGCTTTATAAACTAGTCCTTTATCAATTGATCCCTTTAAGTAACGCATTACACGTTTTACGGCATTCCAATGAGCTTTGCCAGGATTCGTACTAAAACGACTTAAAACATTAACGGCGTATGAAATATCAGGACGTGATATCTGTGATGCAAACAAAAGACACCCAATTGCTTGCATATAAGGAATACTCGACATTTGCTTCTTCTCTTTGTCATTCTTTGGACTCATAGTTGACGATAGTTTTTGATTTGTATCGATCGGTGTTGATATTGGGTTGCAATCATCCATTCTAAAACGTTTTAACACATCTGAAATGTATTTACTTTGATCAATCTTTATATGATCTACGCCTCTGGTGATCTTCATTCCAAGTACCGTAGATACTTCTCCCATATCTTTCATTTTGAACGCTTTTGATAGTTTCCTCTTTATATTTCTAATTGCCTTGTTATCGTCCGAAAAAATGAGTACATCGTCTACATATATAGCAACGTACAGCTTATACCCGTTGTTAATATCATGGTATAAACATTGATCGATGTCGCTTCGCACAAGACCCATTTTCAGCAATTCAGAGTTTATAGTCTCGTTCCAGACCCTACCAGACTGTTTCAATCCATACAACGATTTTTCCAGTTTGCATACCTTCTTTGAACCATCACTAAATCCTTCTGGCTGGTGCATATATATAGTTTCTTTAAGCTTTCCATTTAAGTATGCACTGACTGCATCCATTTGGTGTATCATCATATTATATTTTACAGCAAGGGCAACAAGGAACCTTACGGACTCATACCTAACGACGGGGGAAAACGTTTCGTTGAAATCTACACCTTCTCGCTGCGTAAATCCCTTGGCTACCAGCCTAGCCTTCCATTTCTTTGGATTGCCATGGTCATCATATTTGGTTTTAAAAACCCATTTGGACTGCATAGCCTTTTCTCCCGGTGGTAATTCGGTCAACACCCACGTATTGTTTGACATCAGTGATTCGATTTCTTCATTCATTGCAGATTTCCAATTTTCAGAATATTCTGTCGACATTGCATCTTTGAAACAAACAGGATCTGTTGAAACAAATTCCATCGCACAAAAACTTGTTGAGGGTTGGTTTCTATTTGCGATTCGTTCGGATCTGCGGATTGTTGGTTCTTCGCTACTAAGTTGATTATTGTACGTATCTGGCGACCATGTATTGTCAGTTCGTCTACCAACATCATCAGAATTTGATGGCCAATCAGTATCCAAATACTCACTGTCAGTTTCTGATTCCGGATTTATTTCTTCTGAGGTTAATGTTCCTTCTGCTTGGTCATCCGTAGAACGTGGCGATGGAGTCGATTCACTTTGAACCAATGGGACATCATTTACACTCTCCCCTGAATCGACAACTCCATGTTGCACCAAATCAGGATAGTAGAAATCAATCATATTTACCTCGTTGGTTTTGACTTGTCCGTGTTCCATAAAAACGACATCTCTGCTTATAATTATTGTGCCATCATGAGGGTTATATAGTCGGTAGGCTTTACTTTCACTACTGTATCCCACCATAATGCACTCTTTAGATTTTGGTTCCAGTTTCGATTGCTTTTCTTTTGGGATATGTGCTAGTGCTGGACAACCGAAAATTCTTAAAAACTTCAAATTTGGTCGACGTCCTGACCATATTTCTTCTGGACATTTGTCTGACCCACGACAAGGTACACGATTTATTAAGAATGCAGACGTGACGGCAGCTTCAGCCCAAAAACGATGATCCAGTCCACTATCGAGAAGCATACAACGAACTCTTTCCATTATAGTTCGATTCATTCTTTCTGCAACCCCGTTCTGTTCTGGGGAATATACACACGTTCTTTGATGAATTATTCCATGTTCTTTAAAGAATTTCGAAAATTGCTTATTCAAGTATTCTCCTCCATTGTCTGTTCGAAAAATTTTTATTTTCTTCCCAGTTTGGTTTTCAACCAAAATCTTGAATTCCACGAATTTTGAAAAAACATCCGATTTACTTTTTAATGGATATGCAAACACCTTTCGTGAAAAATCGTCGACGAAAGTAACTAGGAAACGAGTTCCCGAAAATGATGTTGTGTTTAGTGGTCCCAAGACATCAGAATGGACGAGTTCCAATAATTCAGCTGCTCTAGTGCCTTCTTCCTTGTTTGGTCTGCGCGTCTGCTTGCTCCAGAAGTAACAATATTGCGTGTACTTTCTAGGCGATACAATTCATTTACAGCTTTAGCACAAGCTATAGTATTGCCTTTATAATCGGAAATGCGACATGTTTCTCCCTCAAATGTCACCTTTTTTCCTTTCTTTGTTATTTGCCTAACCGAAAGCAAATTCGCGCACAAATCAGGCACATACTCTACGTCTTTTATGGTTATAGTACTTCCTTCGAAGAAATAAATCCGGAATCAGAAACTGACAGTGAGTATTTGGATACTGATTGGCCATCAAATTCTGATGATGTTGGTAGACGAACTGACAATACATGGTCGCCAGATACGTACAATAATCAACTTAGTAGCGAAGAACCAACAATCCGCAGATCCGAACGAATCGCAAATAGAAACCAACCCTCAACAAGTTTTTGTGCGATGGAATTTGTTTCAACAGATCCTGTTTGTTTCAAAGATGCAATGTCGACAGAATATTCTGAAAATTGGAAATCTGCAATGAATGAAGAAATCGAATCACTGATGTCAAACAATACGTGGGTGTTGACCGAATTACCACCGGGAGAAAAGGCTATGCAGTCCAAATGGGTTTTTAAAACCAAATATGATGACCATGGCAATCCAAAGAAATGGAAGGCTAGGCTGGTAGCCAAGGGATTTACGCAGCGAGAAGGTGTAGATTTCAACGAAACGTTTTCCCCGTCGTTAGGTATGAGTCCGTAAGGTTCCTTGTTGCCCTTGCTGTAAAATATAATATGATGATACACCAAATGGATGCAGTCAGTGCATACTTAAATGGAAAGCTTAAAGAAACTATATATATGCACCAGCCAGAAGGATTTAGTGATGGTTCAAAGAAGGTATGCAAACTGGAAAAATCGTTGTATGGATTGAAACAGTCTGGTAGGGTCTGGAACGAGACTATAAACTCTGAATTGCTGAAAATGGGTCTTGTGCGAAGCGACATCGATCAATGTATATACCATGATATTAACAACGG
>NW_026885208.1:0-65502 GCF_032173495.1 Musca vetustissima | reverse complement strand
ATCTCTTAAGTGCAGTATATCGAAGTGTTCTGAATTAAAAATTTTTCAAAAATACTTCAAACGAATTGAGGGCTGGTCAAAAAATGTTTACCACAGTAAATGTTTTAATTCTGTGACCACCACTGTATATATGACACATTAAATGCTGAGAAAACAAGCAAATGACATTTAAATGATTGTAATATTGCTGACAATATCTTTATTGTCGTAGTCGTCGTAGTCATAGTCGACGACACAAAATTGTTTCATCTACACCATATGTGTCCGTATTTACTGAACTGATGTTCTCGATATTCTCGTGTATGCATACTTTCGGAATATTTGTAGCCGTATGTGGGCGTTTTTAACAAAAACAAAAAAAAATTGAAATTGTTTTACGATATCGAATGTCAAATTGTCATCATGATAATGTCAAATTGATTTCAATTTCATTTTTTCTCTCTCGCTTCTCGTGTTGTTTGAATTTCCTTCTTTAACGGAATTGCAAAGAAACGTGGAGGAAACATTGACAATTCAATTTAAACACACGTAATGTTTCAACAAAAAGAGGAAACTCATTTAAATGCCAATAAATAAATTGAATGTGAATCGAGAAGAAACAAAAAACAAAAGCAAAATAACAACATATTATTTAAGTATGCAAAATAATTTGTTGTTGTTCTTATTATTATTCAATGGAATAAGATGTGTGGATAGTGTTTCGTGGACCAATTTTTCCCAATACTGAAAAACTTTATTGAAGACACAAATACTTTTCGACCAATTTTTAAAGAATATTTTTTCAAAGGACCCAAAACAGTCGGGGATTTATTAAAGAAGAATTTTCAAAGGACCAAAAACAGGCGTGGATTTATGACAAGAAGAATTTTTAAATGACCCAAAACAGGCGTGGATTTATGACAAGAGAAATTTTTAAAGGACCTAAAACAGGCGTGGATTTATGACAAGAGAAATTTTTAAAGGACCCAAAACAGGCGTGGATTTATTAAAGAATAATTTTCAGGGGACCCAAAACAGGCGTGGATTTATTAAAAGAAGAATTTTCAAAGGACCCAAAACAGGCGTGGATTTATTAAAAGAAGAATTTTCAAAGGACCCAAAACAGGCGTGGATTTATTAAAGAAGAATTTTCAAAGGATCCAAAACAGGCGTAGATTTATGACAAGAATAATTTTCAAAGGACCCAAAACAGGCGTGGATTTATTAAAGAATATTTTTCAAAGGATCCAAAACAGGCGTGGATTTATTAAAGAATAATTTTCAAAGGATCCAAAACAGGCGTAGATTTATGACAAGAATAATTTTCAAAGGATCCAAAACAGGCGTGGATTTATTAAAGAATAATTTTCAAAGGATCCAAAACAGGCGTGGATTTATTAAAGAATAATTTTTAGCGACCCTCAGGCGTGGATTTATTAAACAAGAGGATCCAAAACAGGCGTGGATTTATTAAAGAAGAATTTTCAAAGGACCCAAAACAGGCGTGGATTTATTAAAGAATATTTTTCAAAGGCCAACTGAGGCGTGGATTTATTAAAGAATAATTTTCAAAGGCCAACTGAGGCGTGGATTTATTAAAGAATATTTTTCAAGGGCCAACTGAGGCGTGGATTTATTAAAGAATATTTTTCAAAGGATCCAAAACAGGCGTGGATTTATTAAACAAGAATTTCCAAAGGATCCAAAACAGGCGTGGATTTATTAAAGAATATTTTTCAAAGGCCAACTGAGGCGTGGATTTATTAAAGAATAATTTTCAAAGGATTTATTAAAAAAGAATTTTCAAAGGATCCACAACAGGTGTGGATTTATTAAAGAAGAATTTTCAAAGGACCCAAAACAGGCGTGGATTTATTAAAGAAGAATGTTCAATGGACAAGACAGGCGTGGATTTATCAAAGAAGAATTTTCAAAGGACCCAAAACCGCCGTGGATTCATGACAAGAATCATTTTCAAAGGATCCAAAACAGGCGTGGATTTATTAAAGAATCATTTTCAAAGGATCCAAAACAGGCGTGGATTTATTAAACAAGAATTTTCAAAGGATCCAAAACAGGCGTGGATTTATTAAACAAGAATTTTCAAAGGATCCAAAACAGGCGTGGATTTATTAAACAAGAATTTTCAAAGGATCCAAAACAGGCGTGGATTTATGACAAGAAGAATTTTCAAAGGATCCAAAACAGGCGTGGATTTATTAAACAAGAATTTTCAAAGGATCCAAAACAGGCGTGGATTTATTAAACAAAAATTTTCAAAGGATCCAAAACAGGCGTGAATTTATTAAAGAAGAATTTTCAAAGGATCCAAAACAGGCGTGGATTTATTAAAGAAGAATTTTTAAATTATACTAAAATTGAGGCAATTAACTACCTTTGTACACACACAAACATACTCAACCGCACACACACTTAATGGACATCACGTCGATAAACGATTTGTCATTTTAGAAAGACAACAACAAAAAGTCAAATAAAAATATTTGTGGGAATGAAGTCGAACATGTGAACAATTTAAGATTTTTTCACAGTTCACTATAAAAATGTGTAGGAACCCACAAAAATTATTGAGCCCTTTCTTCTTCTGCATGTAAGAAAACTAAAGGAAACCATTAAAATGCAGTTAAGCATAACGTAACATGAGCCATAAGCATTTAACACACGCATTCCTATCAACCCTCCTCACCCTCTACCCATCAGACACATACATTTTACAAGAGAGATCCCAGCACATGACAGATTGGTCCAGCCCCAGTCTTGTAAGGGTTTCTTTTATTGTCCTGCAGCACACCAACACACACACACACTCGCAAAACCTTCAAGTATGGAAAGAAAAGCCTACCACTTAAGTTAACCATAAGTCGAAGCAGTGAACGTATTTTTATGATTTATCAAGATAAGTCGGAATACCAAAGGAAAAAAACACAACGGCGTAATGTAATAAACCATGTAGAAAAAGAAAAAAACAATAAAAAACACAAATCTGGATTTCTTTTTTTGTTCAGCTGTACTTAAATTCCCTGCAACGTGCAA
This sequence comes from Musca vetustissima, assembly GCF_032173495.1. Classification (NCBI taxonomy): domain Eukaryota; kingdom Metazoa; phylum Arthropoda; class Insecta; order Diptera; family Muscidae; genus Musca; species Musca vetustissima. The sequence goes on along the minus strand of NW_026885208.1, from coordinate 62,469 downwards.
CATCCGTTTTTTCGTTGTTCGTTGATGTATCTATGGATGGGATATAATTGACTTAAAGTTAAAAGAATAAAGGGATAAGAAACCCCGAAAGGAAATCTTGAAAAGGGATAGCAGATAAACGTGACACCAAGGCTATTACAATCGCTTGATAAGACGAGAAGAAACGAAACGAACAAAAAATGGAAAATGAAATAAAACATATATAAAGGAAATCAGCAGTGAGTGAGGAAGATGTAATTGTATGGACGCTACCTCAAGGGTAAATCATTATCGAAGAGCTAATTTCAATTAAAATTGGAAGTGGGAATGGTTATAGACAGAGACAATCGCTTGATCGAACTGAGGGGGATTATGCCGAAAATGGCAATTTATCTTTAAAGATACGGAAGTTGAAATGAAATGGTCAAGGTATAAGTAAATAGTTAACCAGTAAGGGATGAACAAAAGTCGCAACTTTGGGTAGTAAATCAACCCACACAATTCCGAAATCTAAGCACAATTTCACGTCAATTGAAGATTTGGGGTCTTTGGTGTACTAGTTATATGAAATCGAGCAAATTTGCACTGATTTAAAGCATACTTCACATATGCCATTAGAAATTCTACTTGCTTCTCAAGGAATACCAGGACTTATATCTGAAGAGTATCTATAGAGGTCTCAGTAACATTTATGTCGATTTAGGCATGTCACTCTCTATATAGACTCCTAGCTTGAAGTCCTCATGATGGTCGTCTAGAAGTGAAAGTATTTTTGGTTTCGATGATCTACAAAAGTTATTCTAGCCACAGAAGATATTATCCAATCTACAGGAGTACTAGAGCATGACTTTGAGGAAGATTGGAAGATCTCCAGAAGTTAGCTTAGTAAGCCCCTAGATGATTACTTATATATTCTACTCTAGAGAGGTTTAGCCCTAAGAGTATTATACATATAAATAACCTTTAGATATTCCGCAATTGCTTTGAGGAGATCAAGAGACCTCCAGAGTCACTTAACCCTATAAAATGGCCTTAGGTTCTTAAAACTCTAAATAATCTTCTAGATATTCCATAGTGTATAAGAGTCTTCTCTAGACTTATTAGGGTATATGGAGGTCATATACAGTATTATGGCCTCCGGAGAATATCACAATATAAGAAATTTAGCATTGAATGGCTTTCAAATTTTTATAAGTTACAAAAATTACAGAAAATATTTAAAGGCTTTAATAAATCCTACCAAAAGTTTGTTGAACAATTCTGCTTGTAGGGAAAAAACTGAAGAACGCCCTCGAAAGAATATTTTGAAGAATGTTTTTCCAAAGACTTTAAGTTGCGGAACCTAGAAAGTTTAGGCTTATTGGAAAGAAGATCGTTTTAAGGGGACCCCCCATTCTCGATGTCAAAATTTGTCTAATTTAATACGAATCTACTCTAATTATAGAATGTCCCTACAAAATTTTAAGTGAGAATCTCAAGAACTCTTGAAGATATAGCCGATTTATTGTGTCAGCATCAAGTGACGGAAAGACTGATTCTCAAACTTTAAACGCATTTATCTCGAAGCAGTGTTTTACGAATGGCGGGCACAATAGCGATGTTCTAGTGAGGAGTTTTCATGACCGCCATAAAAAATAAGGACTATTCTTTGATCACAAAAACAACACCAAAAATTTTTTGTAAATTATTTTTCATTCTTTCTAAATCTTCAAATATATATGCGCGAAGTTACAAACCTTAACAAGCATTGATATTCATTTACCTGGCTATGTAAAATCTTAAAAATAAAAAAATCCGGAATGGGGGGGGGGGAGGGTTGGTGTTCCCTTAAGATATTCAGCTTTTTACACGTTATTGTTATTTAGTCCTAAACATGTGCATCTAATTTTTGGGACGAAATTTGATATGAGAGATATTCTTTTTAGAAATTTCAGAAAGGTTCGTCCAACTTTGTTATCTCCCACATGCTAAATTAACGGTTTCTTCATCAGCAAAATATTGTTCTGTCGGCCAAACATTTCTATCATTTGAGCATCAGCTCGATAGGATTCGTGTCTTGCAACAGATGATCCTCCTAATGGTCTCATTTTTAAGATTACGTGACACAATATTTTTGTCGATCACTACGTAGTGGAGCTAGTCACTATAGCATCTTCTGGCTACATTTGCATGAACAGGCGGATCCTTACCATTTATTGCTGCCACCTTGCTCTTTGACTCTGCTTTCTTTTTATATCAGCCGACTGGAAGCACACAGCACAAACGGAAACGACATAAGCACATGGTTCCTTTTGAGTATATGCATAGAATCACTTTCTGAGTCGATTTATGCATGTCCGTCCGTCCATCTGTTGATGTTAAATTGTAAACAAAGTACCGGACATATTTATGATCCGATTTGGATAAAATATGTCACAAGTCACTTATTTGGCCCAAGGACGAACCCTACTGAAATTGGTGAAAATCGGTTCAGATTTAGATATAGCTCCCAAATATAGTTTCGTCCGATTTCATGTAAATGGTGCCCCAAAAGCCCCATATATATCTTTCGATTTGCACAAAATTTGGAATAACGTACTGAATTGAGCGTAGAGTGATGTCTGCCAAGTTTCGTGAAAATCGGTTCAGATTTAGATATAGTTCCCATATATTTTTTTGTCAGATTTAATATAAGTGGTGCATCAAAGTCCCTATATATCTTTCGATTTGCACGAAATTTGGTATAGCGCACTGAATTGAGTCTATAATTACATATGTTAAATTTTGCATGTATATTTTCGTCCGATTTTATGTAAATATAAATCGGCAAACAATGCCATACATTTCCCACTAATAAATAGTTGTTTTTTTATAAAAACAATAAACTGGGATTCAGCCTGACTATTTTGCAAAAACAAAATACAAATGGTATATCTCTCGATGTGTATGAAATTTGGCATAGAGTACTGAATTAAACCTAGAATGATGCGTGTTACGTTTCGAGAAAATTGGGTCAGTGGTGCATCAAAGTCCCTATATATCTTTCGATTTGCACGAAATATGGTATAGCGCACTGAATTGAGTCTATAATTACATATGTTAAATTTTGCATGTATATTTTCGTCCGATTTTATGTAAATATATATCGGCAAACAATGCCATACATTTCCCACTAATAAATAGTTGTTTTTTTTTATAAAAAACAAAAATCTGGGATTCAGGCTGACTATTTTGCAAAAACAAAATACAAATGGTATCCCAAATAAACCGCCAACACTACTAAAATAATTAACTTTATAATATCATGCGAATGGACTATTCGATTCCAACTAAACTTTTTACAACCTATTATCTTTACTAAGTGTAGATCAGGTCGAAATATGACAACCATTGGTTTAGTCCTTCTGGTACATCCCTCACAATTGGTAAAATTTTTCAATATTTGTAAATCCAATATTAGGCTAATATTACCTTTACCAAGTCTAGATCGAGTCCGAAGATGGGACCCATTGGCCTTCTCCGTCTGGTACCAAATGGTCAAAATGTTCAACATTTATAAATCCAATATCAGGCGAATGGAATGTTCGTTTTGAACAAGACTTTGCACAACTTATTATCTTTACCAGGGCTATATCAAGTCTGAAGATCTTATATAAAATTAGTAATAAAATCTGTGTGTAATTCAGAAGACCTCCGCAAACCATAGGCTGGGGAATATATCTGTCGGCAGCACCGACTGACACTTTTTGAATTGGTATTGACAATTTTCAAGAAAATGCATTTAAAATTTGAAGTTAATATAAATTTGTGCCGTGTATCTTTCTTCAATACAGTTCCAATGAAACCTTTACTGAAATAAAGATTATTCGTACTTGCTTTAACGTATAGCACTTATCCCTGATTGCAACAAATAACACATAAACATACTCATACATAATAAATTGTAATATGTTTTGATTCAATACATTTTCCTTCTTGTTTTGCTAAAATATTTCTAACATCAGACTTTGTGAACAACATAACAAAAAAAAAGAAACGTATAAATCTCAGTGTTGACATGAAAAATATGTCAATATACACAAACACAGTGTGGAAATAAGAGATTGCAGATAAAGAAACGATTATAGAATAAAAATGTCAATTGTAACATTGTTATACAAATTTCATAAAATATTAACTCATTTTAAATACTGCAACCATAACTCCTCAAACCAGTAAAATAATATTTTTCTTAAAAATCCTATTCACTTCTTTACCTGACATCCCTACCTCAAATACCAAAAAAAAACAAAAAGTTATATCAACGAAATCCAATTAAATGAAATTCAATAACAATCTTTGCAAATTGACAAATGTCCAGTGAAACAAAGTGTCCAAAATGTATTTCTCGAAAAAAAAACGATATGTTTTGCATTGAGAGACATTTGTATGTGTTTGTATTTGATGGTGTTGTGTAACTAACAAAACAACAATGTAGCTGATTTCAAGGTCAGTGTCGAAAACAACGACGACAAACGATTATTTGCGAATTTAAGAACAATCAACATTTTCAATTGTTTATTGAACTAAATGATTGAATTAGAGCACTTGACCAGAAGTACACAAATGTCGCATATAATGAATATTGAATATCATTTACAGATTGAAAGTAAATTACACAATGTATGTATATGATTTAAATTGATATGTATGTAGGCAATTGGAGCGTATGAGGTATATACGTATTGGCATGTTGATCATACGCTACATGTTTGGCTTTCATCTAAAGTAAGTAAGATTTGAATGTATTATAATCCCACTTGATGAATGCGGTATATGTGTATATACAACTTCATAATTATTGACAGTTGGGTGTGTTGATTTAAAAGTTTTTTTATTAACGATGAATACTGTAAATGGAAAGAGCATGACTGTGTGCATTAGCGTTATGATTTTCCGACTTTTTTCTTTAAACGATAGTAGGAATGAGTGAGCTTTAGCTTTTAATGACTTAAATAAGCTTAATTATATCAAGTTATTATAAAAAGTCACGTAAGTTCGACTTTGAAATTATGTTTTTGTGAAAAATATCATTTTTGTACGTATAACTAAAAAATAATTAAAAACGGAAAAAGTATACATTTTTATAACTTCCACTAAAATCGATATTAATTATAAACAAATTCGACATTGGTCTTAGAAATCGACAAACACTTGGCGCTTTTATTTAGAATTCAGTGTAGGTATCTTAATATGAATCGATTGTATTTCTGTGTATGGGAAGCTGAAACTATTTATGATTTTTACAATTAAAACCAGTAAGGAAAGTAGTAAAGTCGGACGGGGCCGACTATATGATACCCTTCACCACTTTGGGTATATTCTACATATGTATCCAACAGACATAGCTTGTTATTATTATAGACGTAATTCAGTATGATATGCTAAATTTCGTGCAAATCGAAAGATATATAGGGTCTTTGATGCACCAATTACCTTAAATTATATATATATATATATATATATGAGCTATATCTAAATCTGAACCGATTTTCAGAAAACTCTGATCACATCATTCAAGACTTAATTCAGAACGCTATGCAAAATTTCTTGCAAATCAAAATATATTTAGGGACTTTAGTGGACTATTTACCTAAAACCGGGCGAAACTATATATGGGAGCTATATCTTCTGAACCGATTTTCACGAAACTTAGCACACATCATTCTGGACCTAATTCAGTACGCTATGCCAAATTTCGTGTAAATCGAAAGATATATAGGGACTTTGGTACAACATTTACTTTAAATCGGACGAAAATATATATGGGAGCTATATCTAATTCTGAACCGATTTTCACGAAACTTTGCACACCTCATTCTAAACTTAATTCAGTACGCTATGCCAAATTTCGTGCAAATCAAAAGATATATAAGGACTTTGGTACACCATTTACCTTAAATCGGAGGAAGATATATACGGGAGCTATATCTAAATCTGAACCGATTTTCACGAAACTTTGCACACATCATTCTAGACTTAATTCAGTGCGCTATGCCATATTTCGTGCAAATCGAGAGATATATGTAGGGACTTTGGTGCGCCATTTACCAAAAATCGGGCGAAACTATATATGGGAGCTATATCTAAATCTGAACCGATTTTCACGAAACTTGGCACACATCTTTCGTGGCTCAATTCAGGACGTTATGCCAAATTTCGTGCAAATCGAAAGATTTTCAGGGTCTAAAGTCCGTAAATCGGGCGAAAATATATATGGGAGCTATATCTAAATCTGAACCGATTTTCACGAAACTTGGCAAACATCTTTCGTGGCTTAATTCAGTACGCTATGCCAAATTTCGTGCAAATCGAAAGATTTTCAGGATCTAAAGTCCGTAAATAGGGCAAAAATATATATGGGAGCTATATCTAAATCTGAACCGATTTTTCCCAATTTCAATAGGGTTCGTCCTGGGGCCAAACAAATGAGCTGTGCCAAATTTCATCCAAATCGGATCATAAATGCGACCTGTACTTTGTTTACAATTTAACATGGACAGACGGACAGACGGACGGACGGACATGCATAAATCGACTCAGAAAGTGATTCTATGCATATTCTCAAAAGGAACCATGGGTCTATCGCGATTATTTTTGCCTGTTACAAACATATGCACAAAGACATAATACCCTGTACCACAGTGTGGTGAAGGGTATAAATATTTTGTAGGATACCTAGGGATATGCATTTTTCGGCCCTAAAGTTGTGTTCTTCGCATATATCAATCGCATCGCATATATCAATCAGAACCTAATTCAGTAGGGGAGACTGGGGCACCTTCGGCACTTTTTTTAGAGCTCTATATCTCAGTAGTTATTAAACTTTTTTTTTATCGCATTATCGCCAATATAAGCACCTTTAGTCCTATATATGTAATTTCGAACCATATTAAAGGATTATTTTTAAAGGCAAACTCAAAAACATTTTTAAGGAAATAATATTGCACTATCTGTATATGGCCGAATGTGTCCCACTTTAAAAAGCCGAATCTACACCTAATGTATTTTTTATAGTTTTTTTTTCTATCAGTCTTGAAAAAACATTATATTTCTAAATATTTCTATAAGAATACACATCGTAATTAGCCAGTTTTATACTGAAATGGAATGGAAATATTACAAAAACGTCTGTAAAAATACAAATACCCGAGCATAAGTTCATTATACTAGAAATTTCAAACTTTGCGACAGTTATTTATTTCGATATTCGATACCTATATCTATGTATCGAAACTAGTGATTACGATGAGAGCTTCATATCGAAAACGCGATTGCCGAAGATGCCCCAGTCTCCCCTAGTCTGTGAAAAATGTTGCTCAATAGGACAATAATTGGGAGTGTGGTGCACCATTTACTTAAAATCGGACAAAACTGTATATGGGCGCAATATATAAATCTGAAACGAGTTTTCCCATTTCAATAGGGTTTTTCCTTGGGCCAAATTAATGAGGTGTACTAAATTTCATCTAATGCGAATCATAAATGCGACCTGCACTTTGTTTAGATAACATGCACAGACCGACGACGGATAAATCGACTAAGGAAGTGATTCTATGCAAATTCTCAAAAGGAACCATTCGTATATCTCGTTTCCTATTGCCTGTTACAAACATATGCACAAAGACATAATACCGATTAAGAACGTACCCACGATCACCAAAGTGGCGAGTATAGGAGTCTATAGCAAATCGTTGACCGATATATCTCATTTGCAATGTCAAACATGTTAGGAGTAGTAAAATTGTCTGTGCAACGTGATTTCAACAGTAGGACACAAATATGTATATCGCTAAATCGACATAGAATTTTATTCTGATCATGAATATAAACATTTAATGGAGTATTATGATGATTTTGTTTGAATTATTAATTTGTAAAAACTAAACATATGAAATGGGTTCAAATTTCGACATAGCCAAACTTTGAACGTGGGGCACCTTTGAATACCGCACTTAAAATCTCGGTTTAAAATGAACCCCCGGCGAAGTTTGATTTTAAGAAATATCGTGGTTCTTTCCATAATCTCTCCAATATTCTTTCTTAATTGATTTTTTTTTATGAAAAAAAAATTCAATCTTGATGGTACTGATGCTTTTAATTGTTATTGGAGAGATCTACTGAAGGAACCACGATATTTCCTAAAACGTAATTTCGTTGGCGGTTCCTTAATGGTCTTGGGAGCATTTTATAGCGACAGAATGCTTGATTTGGCAGTTGTCGGATGAATTCAATGGAGTACGTTCAAGTCTTGGAAGACAAATTATTGTCATTTTAGGAAAGCAGCAACAATAAAGGACTCGTTTTTCAGCCGGACAACGCGTCAGTTCATAAAAATCGCCATACTCAAGAATGGTTAACATAAAAAATGTCCAAACTTCCGACCAGAATCCGATCGATAACATATGTCATGTCTATGCGGAAAAACGCCAATTCCAAACTCTTTTTAACCTCAACGTTACTTCTTTGAGGTTAAAAACAATGAATGGCGGCCAATCGATGTGAATTTGCGAAAAAAATTATAGGCATTATGATGGATATAAATTTCGAACATATTCAAAATAAGAAAGACCCTCCCCATAATTAATTAAAATTATTTTATTATACCCTCAGCCTTATGGCCAATGAGGGTATATACACTTTGTGCCTCATCAAAATATTCGAAACATGGGGTCTATGTTTCTTTGGACCAAACCCGTTTCAGAACATTTGACAGTTTTGAACACTTTGACTTCGTTCATTAAAGCAGTAATAAAATATTTATATCAAGTTTAAAACATGACATATGTATATTCATTTTATTGTGTATGTTAAAATGTATAAGAAACCAAAAATTGTAAAACAAAACAGGCTTGAAAGAAATAAGTGTTCAAAGGTGCCCCTCTCTCCTATACTGACTATTACTTCCAATAATGTCAACTCCACAATGAACGATTTTAGAAAATTGAGCTAAAACTTCTGGTGTAATGTAAACCAGGCGGAATCTTTGTATAGGGAATGTTACAAATAATATAACCAATGGATACCAGTGGGTCGATTCACTATCAAATTTAAACAAATTGATTAAATATTATAACGACAAAATAAACAATATTTCAATTCTATAACAGTTTTTAACAACAATTCTTAAAGATTTTGTTAATAAACAACACCAAAATATTCGATGTTAACTTATCGAATTTGTTCTGAATTTGTATGTATTTTGTTTTCAAAATGTTCAAAATTAAAAGCTTTTCGAAGGTCAACATTTTTACAGAATAACATTTTCGTTACTGCAAACGATTTTACGTGTTGACAAAATTGTCAATTGCCGGATCGTTATAAGTTACTGAATCGACCTACAGGGATATCTTGGAACCCAATAGACTGAAGAAATACTAAATCACAGCCACTGTTAATGGCAAATTCTCTGAAATTTATTTACATTCACGATTTTGGATGTAATGAATAATATACAAGATCGTTATATAGACCAAACGGTATACGTTCGCATAAGGATTTGAAAACGCTCAAGAATTAATCAATTGCAGCATTTCTTCCAAATAGATTCTACGCCTCTCTGAATATTGTATACAATTAGAGAGGTACATTATTTACGATTCGTTTAAATCGGTATCTGTAGTACCGTAGGTTGTAGTTGAATCTTAAGAGCATAGTTTATTGCTGTAGGGTATTATATATTCGACATTTTCCGGAAACCATTGAGATATGTTGTGGAATTTTTGCACAGCATATACCTAGGTTTTTGTATAGCCCCATATTACAGTATCTTACATATTTTGATGATTTTGGACACATTTTAAAATCGCTTTTCAGGCAAAATTTCGACGCGACCTTGCGTGGGTTAAAATGTTTCACTTCAGAATCAATATGTTTTACATGATTAAGGACCAAAAATTAGAGTGTTGAGCAATATGATTGAATGATCAATTGTTTGTCATATAATAAAATTTTTTTACCTAATATATTGTATTTATTGGACACTTACATTGAATATTAAATTAACTTCTTAAATATACAATAAGAATAAATGTTATTGCCATTTGACAATATTTGCCCGCGACAAACACAAATCAAATGTTTTATTACTATTCGAATAATATTTATTGTTTTATTAGCCACCATATATTTAAGCTAGAATCAATATAAGCAATTGCCGTTGTGTTCTATTTTCTTTGCATTTCGGAACAGAACTTTAGAAACTCCATAAAACTCTAGTAAACCGTTAAGTAACTGTTGTATTTTTATGGTCAATAACAATAACCGAAACATTTACAATATCCGAGAGGAGACTAGAAATTAATGGTGGGTGAAAAGTGAATTTGTTAAGATGGGGGTGGGTTGCCTGACTTTATCCGACATTAACTAAAATCATGCCATCCATGTAAGGCCATAAAACATTTTGAAGTTTTATTTTTTAGAAGGATTGCTCTAAAGCAATAATAATTGTAAGGCTGGGTAGTTAAGGGTTTTTGCTTTATTGTCATAGAGACAATTTTTATGGCAGATTGAATCTTATATAAGCTATATTAAAGTGTTGTGTAACTTCAAAGTTGTTACTCCGTTAACAAAGTTGTAAAACAATGCCGGGTTTAGTTTCTTACACCCATTAACAATAAAATACATTTATGGATAAATAATTTAATTTAGTTGAACGTAAAATTAAAATTAGCCTTAATCCAACGAAAGAGATGTTAATGGTGATAGTTTCAGGGTGTGGAGGTGAAGGTTGGCGGTAGTTAAATTAAGGCTATAAAACAAAATGATGGGGGAGTAACAAATTAAGACTGTATTGTTTCTGATTAACCCTTTCAGTGTTTTTGTCGAATATATTCGACATTTAAAAATTCTCCCTTTCTTTGCGATTCTTCGGTTATCCTATGTACCGTTACTATTGATGTTTTTGTTTTTGCTGAAAAACAGACGAACCTGGCCGAGGGTTAAAATGACAATTGATATTTTTTCTAAACTATGTCCCTTTATATGATTTTAAATACAAAATTTTAGATTTTTATTTCGACAAAAATTTTCTTTGACACTGAAAGAGTAAACAAATTAGCAGGTGATTGATAATAGTCCTAAAAGAGCGTGGATTTGTATATCCTCAACCATGAGGTTAAGTTTAAACTACGTTTTTTAATTTCAATCACAAAACTTTGAAATATTTGTCGACACGTCAACCCGTCATACCCGTCTGCCTATCAGATGAAATCGCATTCGATCTCGCAATTGAACTAGAGAGAGTTTTGACATTTCGCACGGACATTGCTTCTACTCCTAGAATTGTTTGTCATTAATATGGGGTATCTACGTTCTGGTATAGAATCCATCTCATTTCGTATTTATAGAGTGTGAAGGGACTGTAATTTGACATTCTATTTCTTTACTTACTTAGCTGGGTTATGACAGAATGGTTGTTCCATAAGCCGAGCTTAAACAAGTAAGGAAAGTAGTAAAGTCGGACGAGCCGACTATATGATACCCTTCACCACTTTGGGTATATTCAACCGATGAATCCTAAGAGTTGTCGCATTTTTGAAGGACCAGTAAAATGAAATTGGATCCATAAACATGTCATTCTGCAAACTATACTAAATTTGTGCAACATATACTAAATTACTTAATTTAAAATCGGACGGAAATATACATAAAAGCTATATCAAAATCTAAACTGATTTCATCGGAACTTGTCCCAGGTTATGTTATACTAATTGTGTTTTGTGCATATCAGAAACATTTTAAGATCTTGGTGCATCATTTACTAAACAACGGGAGATAATATACATGGTAGCTCTATCCAAATTTGAGCCGATTTCACCAAAACTTTCCACATTTTAGGGACTTTGATAAAGAATGATATATAAGGACTTTGGTATACCATTTAATTAAGTCGGACGAAAATATATGTGGGAACTATATTTAAATCTGAACCGATTTGCATGAAATTTAACAAGCATCGTTCTAGACTTAATTCAGTACGCTATGTCAAATTTCGTGCAAATCGATGGATATATAGGGGCTTTGGTGCACTATTTATCAAAATCGGACGAATATATATGTGGGAGCAATATCTAAATCCGAACCGATTTTCATTAAATTCAACACGTATCGGCTTTGGTGCACTATTTACCTAAAATCGGACGAAAATATATATGGGAGCTATATCTAAATCTTACACGATTTTCACGAAACTTTACACACATCTTTCTAGATTTAATTCAGTACGCTATGCCGAATTTCGAGCAAATCGAATGATATATAGGGACTTTGGTGGACCATTTACTTTAAATCGGACGAAACTATATATGGGAGCTATATCTAAATCTGAACCGATTTTCCCGAAACTTGGCAAACATCATTCTGGAGCTAATTCAGTACCTTATGCCAAATTTCGTGCAAATCGAATCATATATAGGGATTTTGGTGCCCCATTTACCTTAAATCGGACGAACCTATATATGGGAGCTATATCTAAATCTGAACCGATTTTCTCTAAGCTTGGCACACATCGTTCTGGACCTAATTCAGTACTCTGTGCCAAATTTCATGCAAATCGAGGGATGTAGAGAGACTTTGTTGCCCAATTTACCTTAAATCGGACGAACCTATATATGGGAGCTATATTTTAATCTGGACCGATTTTCTCGAAACTGGGCAGACATCATTCTAGGATCAATTCAGTACGTTATGCCAAATTTCGTGCAAATCGAAAGACATATAGGGACTTTGGGGCACCATTTACATGAAATCGGACGAAACTATATATGGGAGCTATATCTAAATCTGGACCGATTTTCTCGAAACTTGGCAGACATCACTCTACGCTTAATTCAGTACGTTATGCCAAATTTCGTGGAAATCAAAAGATATATATGGGGCTTTTGGGGCACCATTTACATGAAATCGGACGAAACTATATATGGGAGCTATATCTAAATCTGGACCGATTTTTACGAAACTTGGCAGACATCATTCTAGACCTAAATGATAAAGCTGTACCAAATTTCGTGCAAATCGAAAGATATATAGGGACCGTTTTCATTAAATCGGTTAAATATATATATGGGAGCTATATCTAAATCTGAACCGATTTTTCCCAATTTCAATATGGTTCGTCTTTGGGCCGAATAAGTGACCTGTGCCAAATTTCATCCAATTCGGATCATAAATGCGACAATTTAACATGGACAGACAGACGGACGGACGGACGGACATGCATAAATCGACTTAGAAAGTGATTCTATGCAAATTCTCAAAACGAACCATGGGTCTATCTCGATTATTTTTGCCTGTTACAAACATATGCACAAAGACATAATACCCTGTACCACAGTGTGGTGAAGGGTATAAAAATCCCCATATGTTAGTCGAATTGATTGTAATTTGACCCGACCCATGTCGGTTTTGACCCCGGTTTGATCCGACCCATGTTCTGTTTTAAGGCTAAATTGACTTTAATTTAGTATTTAATTTTCTTAGAGGATACATAACTTATGTTCAGAAAATTTCTGGTATGGATTCCTCTTTTGACATATCCCCATTTTAGCTGTTTTTTCCCCAATGCGGAAGGTGTAGGTAAACACTTTTGGGGGATGGGGCATCTTCATCCATTCTCACAAGATGGCCTAACCAACGTAGTCGCTGCTCGATCAGTCTGATTATGTCGATGACCGAGAATAGATGGTATAGCTCATGGTTCATACGACGGTGATATTCACTATCAACACTGATCGGCCCATAGATCTTCCGGAGAAATTTTCTCTCAAACACTCTTGGCAGCTCTTGGCTGCCTCATCTGCTTGCGCAAGTATCCATGCTTCAGATCCATACAACAGCACGGGCAGTATCAGCATCTTGTAGATTGTGAGTTTGGTCTGACGAGAGGTGGACTTGCTTTTGAGTTGCTTACTCAGTAGAATCTGTTGGCCAACACTATTCTCCTCTGGACTTCAAAGCTGATGTCATTAGTTTTGTTTATGGCGGTACCGAGGTATATAAAATCGTTCACTACCTCAAAGCTGTAGTTGTCAAGTTCCAGAGTTGGTCCGAGTCTACTGGACGTCTGGCGCGCTACTACCATCATCTTAGTTTTTTTGCCATTTACTGTCAGTCCCACTTTGGCAGACTCCTTCACAATTCGTTCAAAGGTGGCTGTTACCGCTCGCAATGTTCAACCCATTATGTCTATGGCGTCGGCGTAGGCCAGTAACATATGCTGTTTGGTGTACAGAGTGCCATTTCTGTTCACCTTTGCGTCCCGTATAACCTTTCCACCAGAATGTTAAAGAGATCACACGACAAACTGTCACCTTGTCTGAATCCTCGTTCGGTATTAAAGGGCTCCAATAGGTTCTTTCCGACGGACCTTGGGCCACTTAGCGGGTTCCTGCGTAGCCGTATTAATTTTGCAGGAATGCCGAACGCAGACGTGGCTCTGAACGGATAGGGCTGTCGAATGCTGCTTCATATTCGACGAATAGGTGGAATATGTCGATGTGTCTTTCGTGGGTCTTTTCCAGGATTTGGCGCAGAGTTAAAATCTAGTCATGTATATTTACCAGGTCTGAAGCCGCATTAATATGGTCCAACAATGTCATTCACTATTGGCTTCAACCGTTCGCACAGCACGCGGGATAGCACTTTATATGCGATGGGAAGAAAACTAATTCCTCTATAGTTGGCACATAACGTCTTACCTCCTTTTTGGGCAAGGTACACAGGATGGCGAGGTTCCAATCATTGGGAATGCATTCCTGTAGCCCAATTGTACACATGAGCTGGTGCATGCTCCTGACCAACATCTGACCACCAGTCTTGAATAGTTCGGCTGGTTACCCATCGGCTCCTGCTGCTTTATTACTCTTCAGCCGATTAATTGCTATTCTGACCTTATCTTGGCTAAGGGTATCTCCTTAACCGCCACTATTTGATACCAGAAGCTTTTCACAATGCTCCTTCCAGATCATCAACACACGGCCTGTATCTGTCACCAGGTTTCCTTCTTTATCTCTACCGGAAGATGTGCCTTCAGTTTGGTGTTCAGACTCATGACACTGACTCATTTTTTTCTTGTTCTTTTTTCTAAAAAAAACGTTTCTCCTCTCTCCGACAGATATATACCATGGCCCTATGGTTTGCAAAGAAGGTCTTCGGAGTTACAGGTTTTATTATTCGTTTTATATAAGGTATAAGTATTTGTTAAATATGTTTCAGATATAATGTTGATCAATTTACAAGATTATAAAATATTGACAGACATTCCATTCGTCTGATGGTTTTATATATTTTTTGAAGCTTTGTGGGGGAGGTACCCGAAGGAGTGGACCATTGCGTTCCATCTTCAAACTTCATCTTGGTAAATAAATATTTATATAAATATAAATATTTAAATTTTTGACATTCTGTGGCGGAGGTACCAGAAGAAGTGGGACAATCGGTCCTATCTTCAATCTTGATCTAGGCTTGGTAAATATAAAAGGTTGTGCAAAGTTTAGTTCAAATCGGACATTCCATTCGCCTGATATTGGATTAGGGAAGGTACCCGATATTATAAAATTAATACCAGAAGGAGTGACCGATATTCCCCATCTTTGAACTTCAACTAAATTTGGAAGAAATAATAAGATGAGCAAAGTCTGAATGAAATCGATTATTCACTTCGATAGCTAAAGTGCGCAACAGTTGGTCAGACCGACTGACAACGGCAAATTTGTATACCCTACACAACTATGTTGTCAGGGTATTATAGCTTTGTGCAGCCCCAAAAGTTTGTAACGCCGCGAAATATTGGTCCTAGACCCACCTTTAAGCATACCGATCGTCATATCTCGACTAGCTGAGTCGATCTAGACATGTATGTCCGTCCGTCTGTCCATTATAATTTTTAAACACTATACAGGCCACAGTTATGGACCAATCTTCACGAAATTTTGCATGTAGGATGGGTTCTGGCCAATGAAGACCCCTATTGTTTTTGGGAAAGATCGGTTAATATTTGGGGTGGAATGAACCAAATACTAAATTTTTGTCGATTTTTCTGGTCGCTCCAGAGGCCGCAATAATAGCCCAAACATCGTGAAATATTGCATGGAGAAGGGGATCGGGCCAAAGATCGGTCAATATTTAGCGGGTCAAATGGACCCTGACTTTTGTGTGAAAAATGACAAAATTTTTATTCTATAGCGTATATATTAACCCCTGAAGGACATAAACCAGAGAAGTTGATATTACATCCAAGAGGAGTGGTTGACCTTTAAATTAATACCAATTATATTGTTGTATGTTCTCGGATGTGAGAGTTACACCTAAATATTTATAGGTATCTCCGTATTTGTATATTATTTAGTAACGCATTATCTCTCTAGAGAGCGGAACTATAGCGCAGAGCGCTTTGAAATGATCCATGAGGTTCCAGTTATGGTCAAGGACAACGCCTATAATTTTCGGGGATGATCAGATAATAATTTTGGAATGAGGTGGGGCGAACACTAAATTGTTTGTGTTATTTTGGAGTCGATCTATAGACCACATCACAACACAACCCACGGTGAAGGGAATCTGGACAATAGATGTACTGAATACTCGTAATATTCGGAAAATATGTCAGTGTGAGGAAGAGGTGCTGTTTAACTTTAATCGGGCAAGAGGATGCAAATATCACGAAATATTGCCCAGGCCCGGAATAAACATCCGCAGAAAGTTTGAGTTCCGTGGTAGTTGTGTAGGTTACCGTATGGTCGACCCCGTCCGACTATACTGCTCCGCTCACTGGTTTGAAATGGATTTGGTTCAAAAAAACATGGGATCTAAAACCAAAATTTCGATGAGGCAAATTTTCACCGTATCAAAGTATATATACACTCATTAGCCATAAGGCTCATACTTTCAGAAATATAGATTAATTTACATATATCTCGACAACAATTATGCATTTCGCATATTCAATATAACGCACACATAAAAGTCCAGCGCCCGTTTTAGGTATTTATAGAATTTACTAGCATATACCCGCAACTTGCCCGAATGTAGGAAATATTTAATAATGTATTAACATATTATTTTATTTTTAGATAGAACTGCATATGTCTGAAAAAAACAATCCACACATTAATATCGACTATAAATTGAATTTGAGTACCATTTAGTACCAAATTTCATGATTCCAGCTCTAAAGGTTCACCAAAATCCAAATTTTCCATTTAGCACACATTATTTCCATAAGTACCCTCCTCAACCAATGTTTCCAAATTCAAATTTCAGGATTCCAACTTTATTAATTCACCCACAATTGAAATTTCCAAAAATTTCCAAAACTTCCAAACCTACACCCCGACAGTGATTATAAATTCACTGTACCAAATTTGGTACACATTAGTACAAATTTCCAAAACTTCCTCCATACCCCATCATACACCCCCACAGTAATCCTAAATCCATGTTTCAGGATTCAAACTCTATCGGTTCACCCACAGTACAAATTGTACCAAATTTAGTACACAGTAGTACGAATTTCAAAAACTTCCAACATAACCCAAACCAACACCCCCACAGTGATCCTAAATCCATTTTTCAGAATTCAAACTCTATCCGTTCACACAATTCAAAATGTACCAAATTTAGTACACAGTAGTACCAATTTCCAAAACATTCTACATACACCAATCCTACCCCCCAAACTGATCCTAAATCCAAGTTTCAGGATTCCAAATGTATCGGTTTACTCAATATTCAAATTGTACTAAATTTAGTACACAATATTACGAATTTCAAAAACTTCCTATATACCCCATTTCTACACCTCCACAGTGTTCATAAATCAAAATTACAAGATTTGGTTCACCCAAAAAATCAAATCGTACTAAATTTAGTACATAGTAGTACCAATGTCCAAACCCTCCTACATACCCCAACCCTACACCCCCACAGTGATCCCAAATCCAAGTTTCTGGATTCCAACTCTATCGGTTCACTCACAATTCAAATTGTACCAAATTTAGTACACTTAGTACAAATTTCTAAAACTGCCTACATACCCCAACCCTACACTCCCACAGTGATCCCAAATCCAAGTTTCAGGATTCCAACTCTATCGGTTCACTCACAATTCAAATTGTACCAAATTTAGTACACATTAGTACAAATTTCTAAAACTTCCTACATATCTCAATCTTACACCTCAACAGTGATCCTGGCTCCAAATTTCATGATTCTAGCTCTATTGGTTCACCTAAAATTCAAATTGTACCAAATTTAGTACCATTTAGTACCCATAAGTATTATTTTCGTAAACTGAATCCTGACTCCAATCCCACACCCCTTCAGTGATCCTGAATGCAAATTTCATTGTTCCCGCTCTATAGAATCACCCGAATCCAAACTGTACCGATTATAGAACGATTTAGTACTTTTCGTACACATAAGTAACAAATTTGCAAAACTACGTTCATATCCCAATCCTACCGACGGTAATGTTAATTTCAAATTTCTGGATTCCAGCTCAATTTGTACCTCCAAAATAAATTTGTACCAAATATATAGTACCATATAGTACTCTTCGTACACGCTTTCCAAACACTCCTCATATCGAACCTAATTCTCAACCTTAATTTGCATTCCAAATTTCAAGTTTATAGCTCAATCTATTCACATGCTACAAAGTTGTAGTTCTTATAGTTCGAATTTCCAAAAAGTCCTTTGCTAACTTTTTTCTACACTCCATCAGTGATCCTCAATCCAAATTTCAAATTTTTAGCTCTATTGGTTCGCTAAATACAAATGATACAAATTTAGTACTTTTTAGTACTTTTCGTACGGTTCTAGTACGAATTTCCAAAAACCCAGCCTTATCTTTCACCTTTGGACCAAGAGTGACACTCACCCAAAATTTCAAGATTCTAGCTTCAGCCGTTTCGTCTGGGCGTTGATGAATCGTTAAATCAGTCAGTCAGTCAATCACTTTACTCTTTTATTAGTATAGATTAAATTTGTACCAACTATAGTACCATATAGTACTTTTCGTTCACATGAGTAAGCGCATTCAAAACCATCTCCTTAAATGGACCCTACATCTAAACCTTAATTCACATTCCAAACTTTAAGTTTTTAACGCTATCCGTTCACATGCTACAGAATTGTACCAAATTTAGTACATTTTCGGATAGTTATAGTTCGAATTTCCAAAAACCCATTGGTACATCTATCCTACACTCCATCAACGACCACCAAACCACATTTCAGAGTTCTAGCTCCACCGGTTCGCCGAATACAAATGGTATCACGTTTAGTACTTTTTACACCCTTCACCACACTGTGGTACAGGGTATTATGTGTTTGTTTGTAACAGGCAAAAGGAAACGAGATAGACACATGGTTCCTTTTGAGAATATGCATAGAATCACTATCTGAGTCGATTTATGCATGTCCGTCCGTCTGCCCGACTGTAGATGTTAAATTGTAAACAAAGTACAGGTCGCATTTATAATCCGATATGGATGAAATTTGGCACAAGTCACTTATTTGGTCCAAGGACGAACCCAATTGAAATTAGGAAAAATCGGTTCAGATTTAGATATAGCTCCCATATATATTTTCGTCCGATTTAAGGTAAATGGGGCACCAAAGTCCCTCCATATCTTTCGATTTGCATGAAATTTGGCACAGAGTACTGAATTAGGTCCAGAACGAGTTTCGAGAATATAGGTTCAGATTTATTTATAGCTCCCATATATAGTTTCGGCCGATTTAAGGTAAATGGGGCACCAAAGTCCCTCCATATCTTTCGATTTGCATGAAATTTGGCACAGAGTACTGAATTAGGTCCAGAACGAGTTTCGAGAATATAGGTTCAGATTTATTTATAGCTCCCATATATAGTTTCGGCCGATTTAAGGTAAATGGGGCACCAAAGTCCCTCTATATCTTTCGATTTGCATGAAATTTGGCACAGGGTACTGAATTAGGTCCAGAATGATATGTGCCAAGTTTCGACAAAATCGGTTCAAATTTAGATATAGCTCCCATACATAGTTTCATCCGATTTAAGGTAAATAAGGCACCAAAGTCTCTCTATATCTTTCGATTTGCATTAAATTTGGCACAGAGTACTGAATTAGGTCCAGAATGATGTGTGCCAAGTTTCGAGAAAATCGGTTCAGATTTAGATATAGCTCCCATATATAGTTTCGTCCGATTTAAGGTAAATGGGGCACCAAAGTCCCTCCATATCATTTGATTTGCATGAAATTTGGCACAGAGTACTGAATTAGGTCCAGAACGGTGTGTGCCAAGTTTCGAGAATATCGGTTCAGATTTAGATATAGCTCCCATATATAGTTTCGGCCGATTTACGGTAAATGGGGCACAAAAGTCCCTCCATATCTTTCGATTTGCATGAAATTTGGCACAGAGTATTAAATTAGGTCCAGAACGAGTTTCGAGAATATAGGTTCAGATTTATTTATAGCTCCCATATATAGTTTCGGCCGATTTACGGTAAATGGGGCACCAAAGTCCCTCCATATCTTTCGATTTGCATGAAATTTGGCACAGAGTACTGAATTAGGTCCAGAATGATGTGTGCCAAGTTTCGACAAAATCGGTTTAGATTTAGATATAGCTCCTATATATAGTTTCGTCGGATTTAAGGTAAATGGTAAACAAAAGTCCCTTAATATCTTTCAGTTTGCACAAAATTTGGCACAGCGTAACGAATTAGATCTAGAATGATGTGTGTTAAGTTTCCTGAAATCGGTTCAGATTTAAGTATAGCTTCTATATCTAACCAAATGAAAAATTTAGTATCGGTTACAGAATGAAATGTTTATGGATCCAGTTTCATTTTACTGGTCATTTAAAAATGCGACGTTTGTTAGGATTCATCTGTTGAATATACCCAAGGTGGTGAAGGGTACCATATAGTCGGCCCCGTCCGACTTTACTACTTTCCTTACTGGTTAGTACTTTTCGTACGTTCTAGTACGAATTTCCAAAAACCCAGCCTTATCTATCACCTATGGACCAAGGGTAACCCTCACCAAAATTTCAAGATTCTAGCTTCAGCCGTTTCGTCTGGGCGTTGATGAATCGTTAAATCAGTCAATCACTTTACTCTTTTATTATTATATATTTAGTTTTAGCCATTTTTGTGTTCTCTAGCTATCCTCACAAAGAATCCCAAAATCTTCCTTGAATTTATTACTTCCTTAACGCTCACTTACATCTATTTCGAATAATTAACTCACTTTCCTTGTTTGTGTCTATTTAAAATTCTTCACGATAAATATATTCCCACAATAAAAAATTTAATTTCTATCCAACTTTGTTTTTATTAACCACAAGCAATTTTGATTAAGAGCTGTTAAAAATTGCAACATTGCAGTAAATCAAATACTTGACAATATCGTAAAAATTATTTCAATTTTTAAAATAATTCTTCGCATTTTACGAGTTAGCGTAACAACTTCGAAGGGTAAACCTTTCAATGTTTAGTAAACCATTTTGATTTATAACTTTTTCATTGCTTTATGGAAACAAGCGGTGTTTTTATGGCAAATAATATTTAGAAAAAAAAAACAAGTATCAAATACAAAATAGAAATTGCATTGGGGCTGTGATTTTTCGTACTTCAACAATAGTTCAAAAATTCGGTATCTTCGATATTCCGTGATTTCCATTTTAAGTGCCAATAAATTCATTTATTGTAGCATTTCCCCGAAAATTAACATCCTTGTGTGTGAAAGTGTGTCTGTGTGTGTGTGTGATAATTAAAATGCAAATATCTGTTTAACAAAGGAGAATTAAATCCCTTTTTAATTCTTTAAATTTATGCACTTTTTAAGTTGCTGTTGCTCTTCTTCTTCTTCTTCGGCTGCTGCCACTGCTATTTGAGGTTTGTTGCCATTTTTCCTGTTTACAACTTTGCGAACTCGTTGAGAGAGTTTAATTTCAAGAGAAAATGCTTTATGGCCAAATTAAAGTACATATCTGAAGTGGTGTCGAGGCACGCACACACACACAAATGTAAGCACGCACATACACACATACACTTACAAGTAAATATTTACGTGAGCGTATTATGAAACCAACAAATATTTACCGTTAAAGCCACTTATACAATAGCTCAACACGCACGCACATCCGCACTCAATTGCATACACACTTGTAAATCCACACACACACACAAAATCACACATGTACACAATTGCATGTCTAGAGTACCAGCTTTGCTCATTATATTGAAGAAATTAAATTATACCGAATTTTCTTTTTTGCACATTTTTTTTAATTTTAATTAAAACGCTGCCAGGATGAAACATCGTTCGTTATAGCTATAAAAAAAATTTCCCGAAATAAGTAGGAAATAATAAAGAAACTGATGCAAGCATAAACTCTCTGTGAGAGATTACGTTGTATGCTGTGAACAGTGTTTTCGTTTCGAGAAAAAACTGGATGGCTGTAAAAAGGTTAAAATGGGAGCATACTTGCGGATTTTTGGAAATTCGTTTTATAAATTTTGTTCAAAGGCGGCTGTTACCGCTAGCAATGTTCGGCCAATTACATCGATGTCATCGGCGTAGGCGAGTAACATGTGTTGTTTGGTATACAGAGTGCCATTTCTGTTCACCTTTGCGTCTCGTATGACATTTTGAAGCAGGATGTTAAAAAGGTCACACAACAAACAGTCACCTTGTCTGAATCCTCGTTCTGTAATGAAAGACTCAGACTTTTCCGTCCGACCATGGGCCACTCAAAGTTATCCTGCATAGCCCTATTAATTTTGCAGGAATGCCGAACGTAGACATGGCTTTAAACACCTCTGAACGGATAGGGCATTCGAATGCGGCTTTATAGTCGACGAATAGGAGGTATGTGTCGATGTGTTTTTCGTGGGTCGTTTTCAGGATTTGAGTGAAAATCTGGTCAATGGTGGAATTGCCAAGTCTGAAGCCGCATTGGTATAGTCCACTAATGTCATTGACCATTGGATTCAATTGTTCACACAGCACACTATATAGCACTTTATATGCGATGGGAAGAAGGCTAATTCCTCTATAGTTGGCACATATCGTCTTGTCTCCTTCTTTGTGCACGAGACACAGGATGCTGAGGTTCCAATCATTGGGCATGCATTCCTCTAGCCAAATTGTACTAATCAGCTGGTGCATGCTCCTGACCAGCATCTGACTACCGGTCTTGTACAGTTCGGCTGGTAACCCATCGGCTCCTGCTGCTTTATTGTTTTTGAGCCGTTTAATTGCTATTATGACCTCATCTTGGCTAGGTGTAGAAAACTCTTATTCGTTCTGGGGTATCTACTTCACCGCCACAATTTGAAACCAGAAACTTTTCAAAATGATCCTTGCAGATCCTCAACACTCTGTCTGTATTTGTCATCAGGTTTCCTTCTTTATCTCTACAGGAGGATGTGCCTGCACCAAAACCTTCGGTTTGGTATTTTACTCGTTGGTAAAATTTCCGGATTTCATTCTGACTCCTGTACATCTCGATTTGGTCACGCTCACGTTTTAATTGTTCTTTTTTCTGAAAACACGTTTCTCCTCTCTCCTTTTCTCCCGGTAATTCTCTATTACATTACGTGTTGCTACTGTCTGCAGCGTAGCATTACGACACTCCTGATCGTACCATAGGTTTCTTGGTGGGTGTTTTTGGTAGCCAATTGTTGCTTTTGCTGCAGTTTGTAGGGAGTGGGCAATTCTTTGCCATTGTCACCATTATCGGAACAAGAAGTGCTTTCGTCAAGCAGGTGGGTTAGTTGAGCCGAGTGAGTCTCGGCTACCAGTTGTGTTTGCAGTTTTTCGACATCGAGTTTTCGTGTTATGTTAGATCGCACCTTTGCTGCAACATTTAGACGCGTGCGAACCTTGGCTGCTACAAGGTAGTGGTCCGAATCGATATTCGCCCCTCGAATCGATCGAACGTGAATCTGGAGACTTTTATTCTCCTGTTAATCATAAATCCGCAGCCAAATTCATGTATCGTTTCATTGCAGCTATAATACTGTGCGTAATCGTCTGATTTACTTATGCCAGTCCCTTTCCATCGCATTTCCTGTAAGGCAATACTATCGGCTTTGTACTTCTTGAGTACATCCACCAAAGCGAACACTGCGTATGTTCTGTTCTGTACAACATGCGCAAATTCCAACTACAGATTCGCAGATCGATAGAGTTTGTCCTTGGGTCAAATAAATGAGCTGTGCCAAATTTCATCAAATTCGAATCATAAATAGAGTAACTTCTGGTCAAATGTGGACCACCCCCCATATCTAAGAAAATGCTTGCCGAAGCCAAATCGAAAATCTGGCCGGTCCAGTAAAAATGTAGCGCTTTCCATTCATCTGGTCCTCCACCTATCAACAACACATTCCCGAAGAATAGCGCTGTACAGCATATTATCCCCATCCACCAAATCATCTTTATCCAACTGTAAACCGCACTTAAGCTTGTACTTTGTAGCACTACATCTCACCTCAAGATCTGAGGACACAGTGCAACATACTAGCATCTCTTCATGCCTTTTCTATGAAGTTGCACGGGCAAAAAAAACAACGCAAGTTATATGATACGCGCCGTACGCCTGCTCAAGCCCCAACCAGTCTGTAAAACACGCTTGACGATACCAAATACCGTTGTCAACTTCTCTTTCATCCGACCAAGTAGCACAAGGAAATTCATCCTCTTAGACATAGTTATTCCGAGATAATTTACGGTACTCGCATACCTAATGCCGCGCTCACTAGCACGAATACTACCTTCCGGCAGCATAAGACGGAAGGACAGACACACATATCTAGTCCTACTCAGATAGTCGATATATAAAAAGTGGTTCTAGAACCAATATTTCGTGGCGCTACAGAATCATGAGACGACAAAAAATTGTAATACCCTCACAACATAGTTATGTATGGTATAAAAATCAGTTCAGATTCAGATCAGTTGGATTACTGTTTTCCGATGTATCCCGTTTTCAATATCAAACATCCTAAAGGTTTTAGGAATTTCCATTTGGAATTTCACTCCGAATGCCTCAGGGTGTATGGGCGTGTTACCGAGAAATGGAATCAACCATTTTTGTTAAGAAAGTCAAAACCGCATATTTCTACTTAAGAGTCCCAAAACCAAATTAATTTTATTGCCCGTTTCTATTCCTAAAAATATTTATCCGAACATTCCATTACCCACTGTTCCTATGACATCACACAAATACGCACACACAAACACATAGACTCATGCATATTCTCAAAATTGGTTGGGTAATTAAATTTGCCGTTATAACAGCAACTTTGAGATTTTAATTTCGAACTTCATGCAGTTTCAAGGGGCTTACGAATTAAACTGTTTTAATTTTAATACACGAAAGAGTAAAAAGCGGAAGAAAAACGCAGACATACACACACACACACTCACTAACATTTTAACAATACCCTGTCGAATGGAATAAAAAAGGATGATTTAAATTTGTTTCTGCTGTTACCTTTATTGGCTGGAAGGCTGTTGCATTTACTGGTCATTGCCAGTATGACTATAAGGCATTCGTCTTACTGTGACCAGCCCGCCAGCAAGCAAGCAATAGGGATCTGTTTTTTAAATCCATTACTATTTTTATGACTGTCTATAAATTTTCCTTCAATCTACAATGAGAGTGGGTATAAGAGGTTGGGTTATAAGGGGGTTGGTGGGGCTAAGGATTGTGCAGGGCATAGAGTTTTGTTACATTGTTTAGCATGGTTTCAGCAACTGTTTCATTTGAACTATAAGAACAGTTATTTTTTGTTTTATTTGATTCTTTTTTTGTTGTCGTTCGGTCGTTTTCCTTTGTTAATGTTTCCTGTTCGTTTAGTGTAGTTGTTGATGTTGGGAGAGGTTTTTTTTCTTCCTACCCGGCTATAGATTGGAATTGAAAGGATGTTTTTTATGGTACCTAGATTTCTGTCACACATAAAACATTTTATTTTGAATGTATTTCATTGTTAGAATGATTGCTGCATTTATTGTTGCCTTTTTTAAGAGGAGGGGATATAGAGTTCAATTTCATTTGTTATTAAGGGTTTTTGCTTATGTATTTGTGGAAGAAATTTAGGAAACAAAGGATCTGTGGGGAAATGTTAAAGAAATATTTATTCCAAAAACCAGCATAGGCGAGGATTTTTTAAAGAAATGTTTTTTTCAATGACCAGCATAGGCGTGGATTTTTTAAAGAAATATTTTTTCAATGACCAGCATGGGCGTGGATTTTTTAATGAAATATTTATTTCAGAGACCAGCATAGGCGTGGATTTTTTAAAGAAATATTTTTTTCAATGACCAGCATAGGCGTGGATTTTTTAATGAAATAGTTTTTTCAATAACCAGCATAGGCGTGGATTTAAAGAAATATTTTTTTCAATGACCAGCATAGGGGTGGATTTTTTAATGAAATAGTTTTTTCAATGACCAGCATAGGCGTGGATTTTTTAAAGAAATATTTTTTTCAATGACCAGCATAGGGGTGGATTTTTTAATGAAATAGTTTTTTCAATAACCAGCATAGGCGTGGATTTTTTAAAGAAATATTTTTTTCAATGACCAGCATAGGCGTGGATTTTTTAAAGAAATATTTTTTTTCAATGACCAGAATAGGCATGGATTTTTTAAAGCAATATTTTTTTAATGGCCAGAATAGGCGTGGATTTTTTAAAGCAATATTTTTTTCAATGACCAGCATTGGCGTGGATTTTTTAAAGAAATATTTTTTTCAATGACCAGCATAGGCGTGGATTTTTTAAAGAAATATTTTTTTCAATGACCAGCATAGGCGTGGATTTTTTAAAGAAATATTTTTTTCAATGACCAGCATAGGCGTGGATTTTTTAAAGAAATATTTTTTCCAATGACCAGCATTGGCGTGGATTTTTTAAAGAAATATTTTTTGGAATGACAAGCTTAAGCATGGATTTTTTAAAGAAATATTTTTTTCAATGACCAGCATAGGCGTGGATTTTTTAAAGAAATATTTTTTTTTCAATGACCAGCATAGGCGTGGATTTTTTAAAGAAATATTTTTTTCAATGACCGGCATAGGCGTGGATTTTTTAAAGAAATATATTTTTCAATGACCAGCATAGGCGTGGATTTTTTAAAGAAATATTTTTTTCAATGACCAGCATAGGCGTGGATTTTTTAAAGAAATATTTTTTTTCAATGACCAGCATAGGCGTGGATTTTTTAAGAAATATTTTTTTTTCAATGACCAGCATAGGCGTGGATTTTTTAAAGAAATATTGTTTTTTTTCAATGACCAGCATAGGCGTGGATTTTTTAAGAAATATTTTTTTTCAATGACCAGCATAGGCGTGGATTTTTTAAAGAAATATTTTTTTTTCAATGACCAGCATAGGCGTGGATTTTTTAAGAAATATTTTTTTTTTCAATGACCAGCATAGGTGTGGATTTTTTAAAGAAATATTTTTTTTTTCAATGACCAGCATAGGCGTGGATTTTTTAAAGAAATATTGTTTTTTTTCAATGACCAGCATAGGCGTGGATTTTTTAAGAAATATTTTTTTTCAATGACCAGCATAGGCGTGGATTTGTATACCCTTCACTGGTACACTGTGGTACAGAGTATTATGTCAGAGATCTACCAGTAGAAACATGTAATATATAAGAAAATAAGCTTGTAATATAAAAGAAAACCAGTGAGCTGAGGAGAATAGTCGGACGGGGCTTATTCCGAGTCTGGGAAGTATTTCGTGACATTTGCACCCTCTTGCCCGATAAGAGTGAACAGTACATCTTCCATACACTTACCGAATATTACTAATATTCAGTACAGCCCTTCTTAATACTTGTCCAGATTGACTTCAGCGTGGGTTGTATGGTGATGATCGGCTTATAACTGTGGCCTATATATCGATTCGAAAAATTGGAAAAAAATTAAGTTTTCGGTCCACTTCATCCCAAAATTATTATCTGATCATCACCGAAAATTACAAGCGCTGTCCTTGACCATAACTGGAACCCCATGGAAAATTTCAAATCGATCAGCGTTATATTTCCGCCCTCTAGTGTGGTAAGGGTTACTATATCTGAATACGTAAGCACCTGTAAATATTTAAGTGTAACTCCCACATCCGAGAACATACGACAATATAATTGGTATTAATTTAAAGGTCTGTTTGGATATACTATCAACTTCTCGGGTCTATGTACTTTAGGAGTAAATATATACGCCATAGAATCCAAATTTTGTCATTTTTCACACAAAAGTTAGGGTCCATTTGACCCGCTAAATATTGACCGATCTTTATCAAAACAGGCATGTTTATTCTTTGGCCCGATCCCCTCCTCCATGTAAAATTTCACGATGTTTGGGCCATAATTGCGGCCTCTGGAGCGACCAGAAAAACCGACAATAATTTAGTATTTGGTCCATTTCATCCCCTAAATATAAACCGATCTTTACCAAAAGCAATAGGGGTCTTCATTGGCCAGCACCCATCCTACATGCAAAATTTCGTGAAGATTGGTCCATAACTGTGGCCTGTATCGTGTTTACAAATTATAAAGGACAGACGGATGGACGGACGGACACACACGTCTAGATCGACTCAGCTAGTCGAGATATGACGATCTGTATACTTAATGGTGGGTCTAGGACCAATATTTTGCGGCTGCACAAAGAGACATTTTTTTATAGAGACATTTTTATAAGCCTCAATAAGAGAAGTCTGGATAAAAATCTTGGAGTCAACAAGAGAATCATGGATTTTGAAAGAAAACCATTTTTCGTATTCCACCAAGAGAATCGTAGATTTTTTAAGGAACAATGTTTTGCCAAGCGAAACGTGATTTTTTAAAGGTATTTCTTTCAGGGATTCGCCAAGAGAAGCATAAAATTAATAATGGTTTGGTATATTCCCCATATAACTGTACCCCTCGACAATATTCAGTAGTTTACAGATTTTGATGACTTATTGAACCACAGTAGCTTTAATATGGCTGTCCAGGTTTCTAATAGATCCGATTTTTAATGCACCGGTTTCGGTATTTATACCCCTCACCACACTGTGGTACAGGGTATTATGTCTTTGTGCATGTGTTTGTAACAGGCAAAGAGAATCGAGCTGGACCCATGGTTCCTTTTGAGAATATGCATAGAATCGCTTTCTGAGTCGATAAACAAAGTACAGGTCGCATTTATGATCCGATTTGGATAAAATTTGGCAAACCTTACTTATTTGGCCCAAGGACGAACCCTATTGCAATTGAAGAAAATCGGTTCAGATTTAGATATAGCTCCCGAATATAGTTTCGTCCGATTTAAGCTAAATGGTGTACGAAAGTCCCTATATATCTTTCGATTTGTACGAAATTTTGCATAGTGCATATATATTTTTGTCCGATTTAAGGTAAATGGGACACCAAAGTCCCTATATATCTTTCGATTTGTACGAAATTTGGCGTAGGATATAGAATTAGGTCCAGAATGATGTGTGCTAACTTTTTGTGAAAATTGGTTCAAATTTAGATATAGCTCCGATATATAGTTTTGTTCGATTTTATGCAAATGATGCACCGAAGTCCCTATATATCATTCGATTTGCACGAAATTTGGCATATGGTACTGAATTGGATCCAGAATGACGTATGTTAGGTTTCGAGAAGATCGGTTCAGATTAAGATATAGCTCCAATATAAAGTTTTGTCCGATTTTATGTAAATGAGTCTAGAATGACGAGTGTCAAGTTTCGAGAAAGATATAGCTCCCATAAATATGTTCGTCCGATTTAAGGTAAATGGGGCTACAAAATTCGAATATATCTTTCGATTTACACGAAATTTGGCATGAATGAATTAGGTCAAAAATGATGTGTGCTAAGTTTAAATAAATGGTTTAAATAAATGGTGCACTAAAGGTCCATAGCTTGGTCGATTGACACAGCGTTCTCAAATTAATATAAATTAATCGCTAGCAAGTTTTCTCGAAATCGGCTCAGATTTAGATATAGCATAGCTTCCATATATAATTTCGACCTGTTCATATTGATTGTACACCAAATAATCAATCGGTGCCTGATTCATATTACATTTTAAACAGTGAAGCATACGAAATACCATGTGTAAAGTTTGCCTTAAATATATTTACAATTGGTTGCATATGTTGGGCATGAATGGCATGTGTTGGGATTGATGTTAGTCGGTTTACTTATAGATAAAGATCTCATACTTAAGTTCGTTCAATTTCAAAAAAGAAAAGGCGACGTCTGTTAGGATACATATGTAGATTATACCAAAAGTGGTGAAGGGTATCATATAGTCGGCCCAGTCCGACGTTACTTCTTTCCTTACTGGTTTAAAACCCCAAAATACCAAATATTAAAGGGTACAGTTATAATAAATAGAGTATTTGCATTAACATTCGACGAAATGTGTATAATACATATGTATCTTTACACAGCTTTACAAATATATTAAAACGACCAAGCTTATAAAATGTATATCCACGTTACCTTCCCCAATACCCCTTCCTTCAATTTAAAATTTATTTCAAATTAAGATAACTCCAATTTCTTGCAAAACATTTATATATGGAGCATCACGTTCCCATCTCCCCTGATTATACCCATTTCACTACAATTCACGTCTTCTTTTATTTATCACACAGCTGACATTTTAAATCATTCCTTCAATTATTCACATTGAAAACAACAACGGAATAATTATTGAATCGCGTCAATTTACATTGGCTTCCAAATAATTTGAAATGAAGCTGAATAATTTATCAGATTTTTAGATATTTACCGCCAACATGTCAATTGAAACGTATTTCGTTAATGATATATACATGTATGAAACTTTTCATACAAACACACAAATTGCAAGTTGTCTAAAATAAAAGAAAATTATATATAGTGATGAGAATGGAATGGGCGGTATGCTGATAATATCCTTACGTTTGCTACAGACGGTTGGAAGAAGTATCGACATAATCTTGTGGAATATTTCTTAACGTAATGTCAGAGCTGTAAGCTTGAATTTTTAAATCATAGTTCTTTCAACGTGGAGTTTTAAATAAAAACTTTTTATGATCCTTAACATCTATAAACGTGGATTTAAAAAAAATTCTCCAGGAATATCATACCTATAAATGTGGCTTTAAAACAAAAATGTTTTCAATTACCTTCAGACTTATAAGCGTAGATTTTTGAGTAGCATAACGCTTATAAGAGTGGATTTTTAAAAAAATACTTTTTTTTTTAATGAAGACTTGTCTTTTGAAATTGATTTTCCTTCCAAGTACATTCAGACATAAAATCGTAGATTTTTAACAAAATCTTTTCTAGGATATGTCAGAAGAACTGTCAAAGCGGTAAACGAATTTTGTAGAAGGGAGTCTTTATAGACGAGATGAAAGGAGTCTTATAGACGATCTGAAGTCAGTCTTTATAGACGAGCTGAAGAGTGTCTTTATAGAGGAGCTGATGTCAGTCTTTAGAGACGAGCTGAAGGGAGTCTTTATAGACGATATGAAAGGAGTCCTATAGACGATCTGAAGTCAGTCTTTATAGACGAGCTGAAGGGAGTCTTTATAGACGAACTGAAGGGAGTCTTTATAGACGAACTGAAGGGAGTCTATATAGACAGGGATGGTCCGTGTGTCGAATTTTTAGGTTTTCCACCGTCAAAAAGGTGTAAACGTCGAAAACGTCATATACCTGTATAAAATGTAATAAATGTAGTAAACGTCGTTTATTTCAATATTATCAGCTTATTAAGTTATTTTCAAGAATATATATTATTTTTAAATATATCTGACTATTCCTTGCTAGAACTGATACAAATTTCTAAATTTTTTTGAGAAGAAAATTTTTATTTTTTTTATGGATTTGAGTAAAGCATGCGTAATTTCCAAATTGATTAAAGGAAATAGCTATTTTGTCAAAAACCTAATGGATTTGGGTAGGTTTCCGACGTTTCTGACGTATGTATTATACGTCGGAAATGTATGTCATTTACGTCACTGTTTCTGGCAGACCATCTCTGTATATAGACAAGCTGAAGGGAGTCTTTATAGACGAGCTGAAGGGAGTCTTTATAGACGAGCTGAAGGGAGTCTTTATAGACGAGCTGAAGGGAGTCTTTATAGACGAGCTGAAGGGAGTCTTTATAGACGAGCTGAAGGGAGTCTTTATAGACGAGCTGAAGGGAGTCTTTATAGACGAGCTGAAGGGAGTCTTTATAGACGAGCTGAAGGGAGTCTTTATAGACGAGCTGAAGGGAGTCTTTATAGACGAGCTGAAGGGAGTCTTTATAGACGAGCTGAAGGGAGTCTTTATAGACGAGCTGAAGGGAGTCTTTATAGACGAGCTGAAGGGAGTCTTTATAGACGAGCTGAAGGGAGTCTTTATAGACGAGCTGAAGGGAGTCTTTATAGACGAGCTGAAGGGAGTCTTTATAGACGAGCTGAAGGGAGTCTTTATAGACGAGCTGAAGGGAGTCTTTATAGACGAGCTGAAGGGAGTCTTTATAGACGAGCTGAAGGGAGTCTTTATAGACGAGCTGAAGGGAGTCTTTATAGACGAGCTGAAGGGAGTCTTTATAGACGAGCTGAAGGGAGTCTTTATAGACGAGCTGAAGGGAGTTCTTATTGACGAGTTGAACAGAGCCTTTATAGACGAGCTGAAAAAAATATTTATAGACGAGCTGAAGGGAGTCTTTATAGACAAGCTGAAGAGAGACTTCAAAGATGAGGAAACTGAACTTTAGAAAAAATCGAAAGAAAAATCGTTAGCTACTAAAGAAAGTAATTTATCATTAACTGAGGAAGACTTTTGTCCGTAGAAACATTTTTATAGAAAATTATACCTCACTTTGTCGAGAATGGAAACGAAATTTCTCAGATCACGAGGATTTTTCCTTTATAAATTCTCAGGCCCTTAGATAGATATTTCCATAAAAATTCTCCAACCTTTGAGGATGATATTTGTCTACTAAAGAAGTTTTTTCTTAGTCCAGAGAGGAGATGAGGCAGAAAAAATTTTCAATCCTTTGAGGAAGAAAATATAATAATTCTTTGGTCCATCTGCAAGTCGTCGTCTCCGACTCCCGACAACCATCGTTCCCGTTGTTATATAAAGACACTAGTATTTAAATCAATAAACATCAAATTTTAACCTCAAAAGGGAGACACTAGTCTTTTTAATCAATAAGGTTTTGTGGGAGATCTTGGTTACTACTGGGCTAACCTCAGCTTACGATAAAACCACGTTACAGACGTTTAATAAAATGTACACAAAACTTACAACGTTTGTCCGATTGGGACGAACAAACGTGTGTAGGTCAATGGCATTTCTACGTGTACATTGAAAACTCTTGAATGAAGAGGAAGCAAAAATGTTTGAGACTTTTATACACTTTTTCGGTCTAGAGACCTTATTTTTCAACGACCAAGGTTCCTATATTAGCCCTATGTGAATATCACCTTCGATTTATTTTTCCACCAAAGCGATTGTTTCCGTATATATTTTCTTGGGAGTCTGTCACCTTCTCCTAGGCTCCCTTACATTTATTACTCAGATCGATTGAGTTTTATATTGATGGTATAAATCAATGTTCTGGGTTCTCCTCTCCGCCTCCTTGATTTTTTATGCTGAGTTCTCCTCTTCGAGTCTGGGTTCTCCTCTTCGCCTCCTTAAGTTTTTATGCTGACATCGATGAAGGTTTATCTGGGTGGCCTCAATCAATTGCCCTCCAATAAATGTCCTTCTTGGAAGTCGGTCCTATTCTTCTTGACTCCCTCACTATTGTTGATGTGTGCTTCTCCATCGCTGTTTTTTGTGGCTTCCTCCTTTCCAATCCTTGCCGTCCCAATGTTTAAGTAAACATCGTTGAACACGTTGTGCGCCTAGCCCTTAGTCTGGGCCAAACATACAATTGTGTCCTAATCTACCACAAAGAGAATCTCTTCTTCGTTCTCCTCCCTATTAAAGACGTCCCACTTCTTGTTTTGCAATGTCTTGTTCTTCAAACCAAAAACTTTGTAGTTAGTGAGATATTCTCATTTTCTCTCGAACTAAAGTTTGATAGAGATAATGCCAGCCACTAGCTTTCTCACGTCTTCGATGCTCTTTCTTCGCATCCATTATGTTATAGATACACTTTGTTTTGGTAACCCGACGCACTATTCTAGCCGATCATCTTGGGCATCAGTATGTTGTTCGCTTTTGTTTCTCTCGTTCATTCTGCCGAATTTGGCTGATTTTTTCTAGTCGTGAGCTTAGCAATGTCTTTGCTCATTTCTTCCACGATTTTTTCAGCACCTTCCCTCCTCATACATTCTAAGACGGTTATGTTGGTCTTAATCTCGAGTTCAGGCTCGGAATTTGAGTCCCCGCCCATCTCGGAAGATTGGTTGAAGATTATTCTTGCTCGGTGTTACACAAATTCAAACCCATTTTTGACTGTTGGCAACACCTCTCTGGAGATCACTTGATCAGTAAAAAATTCTGTATCGATTTAAGTATATCCGAACGATAGAGCTCGGGAGGACAACCTAATTGTCTGAAATTTGGCATTTTCGGTTCTCATAGTGTAATACATCTATTTTATGGGATATCCCCCTTCCAAATTGCGAAATTTTTGGCTTTCAAATCTCACTACCAAAAATTCTCATACAACGATACCTCCAAAATATGGAGGGTTTTTTTAACGTTTTTCAACCGATTTGGCTGTAAATTGGTACTTTGAGTTCTAATTAGGTAACACATCTTCCTTTCAAATATTATCAATCTGTCATTTGGTATTTGAGGTTATCATTGGGTACAAACTCTTCCTACTAAAAAGAATCAATATTGGTGCACTTTTTAAGGTAGCCTACATATAACTGAAATTCTCAATATTCCGTATTTTGGAACGTTTAGGCACGTGTTTCAGCCAAATTGGTTGTAATTTTATATTATGGATTCTTATTGAGTAGCAAATCTCCTTAGCAAAATATTGACCAAATTTTCTCAATTTCTCAGCCCAATTGCCTTAATTTGATTTTTCAGATTCTCAAGGGGTGCTAAAATTTCTTACCAAAAATTAGGAATGTTAGTTTACGTTTTGTTTCAGCTCCCATAGAAGACTTTTTGGAGGTATTTTTGAATGCTGACATGTGTCTTGAATGCTGACATACATATATACAGAAAATTATCAATATAGGTCCATGTTTTGACATAGAGGCAGTAATGGTGGCTTTGCAGGATATTGGAGGGTAAACACGAAAAATTGTCTTTGTAGATCCAGGTTTCATATAGCCCCTAAAGCATTTTTCCACGAATTTCCTGTGACGAGAGAGAGCTTGGAGGGCGAAAAACACATTTTTTTTAGAAAATTTTTGATATAAGTCCGTGTTTTAACATAGCCATAGAAAGGTATTATTATTTGATTTTAACCCAATTTGCTCATAGAACTGGCTAGAATTTTGCATATCGGATTCCTGATGATGTTCTTTCCAGAAATTATTCAATATAAAATAGTACACATACAAATGTCCCCAGTTTTCAAACCTGAATGTCAGTAATTTGAGACATATTTTTTCAGAGTTCCCGACCGATTTAAGGATTTTTGAATGCACACCACGCTATGGACTTAACGATTTATTTTATATTTTTTTTGTAAAATTTAGGGTATATCATATTCGACACATATTAAACTTCTCAGAATTGAACGTATTTATTTTATTCTCCTATCGATTTAACTAATTCGCGGAAAAACAGAAATAAACTAATTTTTCCGATAACAATCTATAATTTATATTGATGTTGGTAGATTCAAATTTACCCACATATACATGCCGAGAAATAACAGTATACATGTATACGTTTACGACATGTGATGTTCAATTATTACATTCATACCATGTAAAATCTCTAAAACCTCCTAGATACCGTCCTAGCTACCAACAACCCATAAACATAAATAGAAAATGTCACAGCATTAGCAAACAACAACAAAAACCTCTAAATGAAAGGTAATACGTCGAACAACCAATAGAACATTTTTTCGTCAATGTTTCCATTTTTGTTCGCCTGTCAGGTTTCTCCTCCCCTGCCTGTTTGATTGCTTTTGTTTTATGAGGCGTTGAATTTCAGTAATAATTGCTTGCAGGTTTTCACCGTCATTTCACCATTTCGTATGAAATGTTCACGCACGCAGGTGAACATGTCATTGACATAATATTAAGATTGTACAAGGAATGATTTTCGGTTAACATCCCTCTGCCGCCTTCCGCCAATTATCCGTCAAATGAATTTGAATTTTTGTAAAAATTTTATCCTACGAATATTCGATGAGATGAGAGAAATTTATCACACGTTTTGAAAAAAGGAAATTAGGCAGACGGAGCATTAATGAACAGTGGGTTAAGGAAGGGGAATTTAGATTTGGTGGGGATTAAAAAAATAATTTAGGCTTAACGGATCAATAGGATAAAAAAGGCTGTCATGTTCCTTGGTTCTTGCAAAAATCCGTTAAAAATGTATAAGAGTGGATAGGCCTTCGTAATAACTAATTATTAATTCGTAATAACTAATAACTGTTCTGGTCCTTGAAAAAATCCTTTATAAATTCAGGTTTATAATTATGATTGTCCTTTAAAAATTCATTTTTTATAAACCCGCGCCATAGCTTTAGAAAAATTACAGATTAGAGATAATGGAGCTTGTCTTTGTTATTAAAAATCTTGCTTGTCCTTGAAAAATATTCTTTAATAAATCCACGCCTTCTGCTTGTCCTTGAAAAATATTCTTTAATAAATCCACGCCTTCTGCTTGTCCTTGAAAAATATTCTTTAATAAATCCACGCCTTCTGCTTGTCCTTGAAAAATATTCTTTAATAAATCCACGCCTTCTGCTTGTCCTTGAAAAATATTCTTTAATAAATCCACGCCTTCTGCTTGTCCTTGAAAAATATTCTTTAATAAATCCACGCCTTCTGCTTGTCCTTGAAAAATATTCTTTAATAAATCCACGCCTTCTGCTTGTCCTTGAAAAATATTCTTTAATAAATCCACGCCTTCTGCTTGTCCTTGAAAAATATTCTTTAATAAATCCACGCCTTCTTTAATAAATCCACGCCTTCTGCTTGTCCTTGAAAAATATTCTTTAATAAATCCACGCCTTCTGCTTGTCCTTGAAAAATATTCTTTAATAAATCCACGCCTTCTGCTTGTCCTTGAAAAATATTCTTTAATAAATCCACGCCTTCTGCTTGTCCTTGAAAAATATTCTTTAATAAATCCACGCCTTCTGCTTGTCCTTGAAAAATATTCTTTAATAAATCCACGCCTTCTGCTTGTCCTTGAAAAATATTCTTTAATAAATCCACGCCTTCTGCTTGTCCTTGAAAAATATTCTTTAATAAATCCACGCCTTCTGCTTGTCCTTGAAAAATATTCTTTAATAAATCCACGCCTTCTGCTTGTCCTTGAAAAATATTCTTTAATAAATCCACGCCTTCTGCTTGTCCTTGAAAAATATTCTTTAAATAAATCCACGCCTTCTGCTTGTCCTTGAAAAATATTCTTTAATAAATCCACGCCTTCTGCTTGTCCTTGAAAAATATTCTTTAATAAATCCACGCCTTCTGCTTGTCCTTGAAAAATATTCTTTAATAAATCCACGCCTTCTGCTTGTCCTTGAAAAATATTCTTTAATAAATCCACGCCTTCTGCTTGTCCTTGAAAAATATTCTTTAATAAATCCACGCCTTCTGCTTGTCCTTGAAAAATATTCTTTAATAAATCCACGCCTTCTGCTTGTCCTTGAAAAATATTCTTTAAATCCCCGCCTTCTGCTTGTCCTTGAAAAATATTCTTTAATAAATCCACGCCTTCTGCTTGTCCTTGAAAAATATTCTTTAATAAATCCACGCCTTCTGCTTGTCCTTGAAAAATATTCTTTAATAAATCCACGCCTTCTGCTTGTCCTTGAAAAATATTCTTTAATAAATCCACGCCTTCTGCTTGTCCTTGAAAAATATTCTTTAATAAATCCACGTATTGAGGTCCTTGATAACATTTTCTTTCAAAATCCACGCTTAAAGGTATGGAGGTCCTTGATAAGATTTTCTTTCAAAATCCAAGCTTAAAGGTATGGAAGTCCTTGATAAGATTTTCTTTAAAAATCCACTCTTAAAGGTATGGAGGTCCTTGATAACATTTTCTTTAAAAATCCACTCTTAAAGGTATGGAGGTCCTTGATAACATTTTCTTTAAAAATCCACTCTTAAAGGTATGGAGGTCCTTGATAAGATTTTCTATAAAAACCAACAATTAAAGGTATGGAGGTCATTGATAAGATTTTCTTTAAAAATCCAAGCTTAAAGGTATGAAGGTCCTTGATAAGATTTTCTTTAAAAATCCACGCTTAAAGGTATGGATGTCCTTGATAAGATTTTCTTTAAAAATCCACGCTTAAAGGTTTTGGAGGTCCTTGATAAGATTTTCTTTAAAAATCCACGCTTAAAGGTTTTGGAGGTCCTTGATAAGATTTTCTTTAAAAATCCACGTTTAAAGGTATGAATGTCCTTGATAAGATTTTCTTTAAAAATCCACGTTTAAAGGTATGGAGGTCCTTGATAACATCTTCTTTAAAAATTCATGTTAAAAGGTATGGATGTCCTTGATAACATTTTCTTTAAAAATCCACGCTAAAGGTATGGAGGTCCTTGATAAGATTTTCTTTAAAAATCCACGCTTAAAGGTATGGAGGTCCTTGATAAGATTTTCTTTAAAAATCCATCCACGCTTAAAGGTATGGAGGTCCTTGATAAGATTTTCTTTAAAAATCCACGCTTAAAGGTATGGATGTCTTTGATAAGATTTTCTTTAAAAATCCACGCTTAAAGGTTTTGGAGGTCCTTGATAAGATTTTCTTTAAAAGTCCACGTTTAAAGGTATGAATGTCCTTGATAAGATTTTCTTTAAAAATCCACGCTAAAGGTCCTGGAAAAATTTTTATTTTAAAACGCTTGTCCTTGAAAAAAATCAATTTTCTCAAATTTTTCGCATTCAACCACAGTACTAACTTCCAATTTTCAAATATTTCAATTTCATTCCCAAAATTCTAATAACATTAAATATTTGATGTTAAATTTAGATTTAATGATTAGTATTGTTCATACCTATTTAGACTCACACCCACCGCCTCGATATGTGAGATGTCTTCACGTAATTCCATTACATGACATACAGTATGGGTACAACATTTATGTTTCAGTATATACGTAGGTATGTGTGTGTGTGCCTTCATATGACACATTTATCCAGGTTTTGATGAACATTACCGTCAATGTTGTCTTTTTCATGAATGAATTACAAAATTAGTGAACATTTTCAGATATTCTAATCACAATGACAGTTAGGCAATAACGTGATATGTGTACGATATTAATAAGTATTTGCGTGTGTGATTGAATGTGAGGGTGTGTATGTGTATCTTTGTTTATATGGAACACATGAAACGCAAATAAGTAGATATTTTGATGAATACATCAAAGTGAAGAATATGTAGACTTGTATCATGGTATCCTTTATTTTGGAGACAGTGGGTTATTAAAATGGAAATAAGAACGATA
Source organism: Musca vetustissima (assembly GCF_032173495.1). Classification (NCBI taxonomy): domain Eukaryota; kingdom Metazoa; phylum Arthropoda; class Insecta; order Diptera; family Muscidae; genus Musca; species Musca vetustissima. Next base: position 22,854 of record NW_026885208.1, on the reverse strand, counting down.
ATATCTAGAATAGTGGATTTTCAGACATTTTTTTGATGAACTTTCATATATATATGCGTGGATTTTTAAAGTAAAAATTGTCAAGGACCTCCATTCCTTTAAGCGTGAATTTTAAAATATTATTTTTTCAATTATCTCCATACCTTAAAGCGAAGACATTTAAAGAATATTTTTTCAAGGTCCTCCATACATTTAAGCGTGGACTTTTAAAGAATATTTTTTCAAGGACCTTATGTCCCATAGGAATGGATTTTTGCAGAAAATATTCTCAAGGAACTTCTGTCCCATAAGCGTGGATTTCTAAAGAAAATATTTTCAAGAACTTCTGTCCCATAAACGTGGATTTTCAAAGAAAATATAATACCTTCTGTCCCAAAAGCGTAGATTTTTAAAGAAACTATTTTCAAGGACCTTCTGTCCCATAAGCGTAGATTTTTAAAGAAACTATTTTCAAGGACCTTTTGTCCTATAAGCGTGGATTTTTAAAGAAAATATTTTCAAGGACTTTCTGTGCCATAAGCGTGGATTTATAAAGAAAATCTTTTCAAGGACTTAATGTCCCATAAGCGTGGATTTTGAAAGAAAATATTTTCAAGGACCTTCTGTCCCATAAGCGTGAATTTTTTAAGAAAATATTTTCAAGGACCTTCTGTCCCATAAGCGTGGATTTTTAAAGAAAATATTTCAAGGACCTTCTGTCCCATAACCGTGGATTTTTAAAGAAAATATTTTCAAAGAACTTCTGTCCCATAAGTGTGGATTTTTAAAGAAAATATTTTCAAAGACCTTCTGTCCCATAAGGGTGGATTTTAAAAAAAAAATATTTTCAAGGACCTTCTGTCCCATAAGCGTGGATTTTTAAAGAAAATATTTTAAAGGACCTTCTGTCCCATAAGCGTGGATTTTTAAAGAAAATATTTTCAAGGACCTTCTGTCCCATAAGCGTGGATTTTTAAAGAAAATATTTCCAAGGACCTTCTGTCCCATAAGCGTGGATATTTAAAGAAAATATTTTCAAAGACCTTCTGTCCCATAAGCGTGGATATTTAAAGAAAATATTTTCAAAGACCTTCTGTCCCATAAGCGTGGATATTTAAAGAAAATATTTTCAAGGACCTTCTGTCCCATAAGCGTGGAAGTTTAAAGAAAATATTTTCAAGGACCTTCTGTCCCATAAGCGTGGATTTTTAAAGAAAATATTTTTAAGGACCTTCTGTCCCATAAGCGTGGATTTTTAAAGAAAATATTTTCAAGGACAAGCGTGGATTTTTAAAGAAAATATTTTCAAGGACAAGCGTGGATTTTTAAAGAAAATATTTTCAAGGACCATTAGCACTACAGGCGTGGATTTTTAAAGAAAATATTTTCGAGGACCATTAGCACTACAGGCGTGGATTTTTAAAGAAAATATTTTCAAGGACCAAGAACACTACAGGCGTGGATTTTTTAAGAAAATATTTTCAAGGACCTTTAAAGAAAGAATATATTTTCAAGGACCTTCTGTCCCACAAGCGTAGATTTTTAAAGAAAATATTTTCAAGGACCTTCAGTCCCAAAATCTTGGATTTTTTAAGAATATATTTTCAAGGACCTTCAGTCCCATAAGCGTGGATTTATAAGGAAAATATTTTCTAGGACTTTCTGTCCCATATGCATGGATTTTTAAATAAAATATTTTCTAGGACTTTCTGTCCCATATGCATGGATTTTTAAAGAAAATATTTTCTAGGACTTTCTGTCCCATATGCATGGATTTTTAAAGAAAATATTTTCTAGGACTTTCTGTCCCATATGCATGGATTTTTAAAGAAAATATTTTCTAGGACTTTCTGTCCCATATGCATGGATTTTTAAATAAAATATTTTCTAGGACTTTCTGTCCCATATGCATGGATTTTTAAAGAAAATATTTTCTAGGACTTTCTGTCCCATATGCATGGATTTTTAAAGAAAATATTTTCTAGGACTTTCTGTCCCATATGCATGGATTTTTAAAGAAAATATTTTCAAGGACCATATACTTATAAGCGTGGAGTTTTGAAGAAAATATTTTCAAGGACCATATACTTATAAGCGTGGAGTTTTGAAGAAAATATTTTCAATGACCTTAGGACCTATATGAGTGGATTTTTAAAGAAAATATTTTCAAGGACCTTCATACGTTTTTGAGTGGATTTTTAAAGAAAATATTTTCAAGGACCTTCATACTTTTTTTGAGTGGATTTTTAAAGAAAATATATTATAAGACATATTTATTTTTGAAACCACTGTGCTCTCCAAAATATATTTACGAATCTTGCATGTCAATTATATCTCTGTATCCATATAAGTATATCATCAGACTTATTATTATGAATATAACAATGTTCACTTGAATGGATGGACGTTCTGATTGATGTGTGTGTGTAACGGATATCGGATATGTGTCTGTGGCACAATGAGTGCGTGTGTGTATGTGTATTTTTATACACATCCTATTAATTATTAATTAAAATAATATTTTGTGTTGAAATAATTCAATATTGTCAGACAACAATTCCAGGTAACACGACCGAAAGTGATTCACATTACTCCACCGCACACGAAAATCCCCTCGCACACCCTTTGCATACCAATTTTATGAACCATAGATAATTTGTATATATTGTATGGAATGAGTGATGTGTAACTGTATGTGTATGTCTGTATTTGATGTGCATATAAATCTATGCTTGTAGCAAAGGTGTGTCTGTGTCGTCAATGTATGCATGAAAGCGATAAAAGGCGTTCTTAATGATTTGCGTGCAATCGAATAATGGATGGATTGGGGGAAAAAAATGATGTGCCCTAAGACGCTGACACATCGAAAGGGTTTGGAACAAACGAGGGCAATCCCCCAATTCACACCTTGTTTCAGTTCGTTTTTTATGTCGATTGACAGGAAGACAGCCAGTCAACCGAGCATTCCGTCAAACCTGTGATATGTTGCGATATGATAAATGGATTAAAATTGTCTTTGGCATGTTACGCTTTGATTTTATTACAATGTATTTTATTTTCAGAAAATAACTGGAAACAAATTAAAGGGATGGGCGTTTTTAAATATATGCTTTGACACATATATTTACACCTAATTCGTGGAATAAAAAAATAATCTGTAATAAGGTGTTCCATATTTTTTTAAAAAATATTTTTAAAGGACTTCTAGCACCATAGGCTTGGATTTTTTAAATAATAATTTTCAAAGGACTATCCAGGCGTGGATTTTTACATAATATTTTTCACAAGGACTATCCATGCGTGGATTATTTAAATAATATTTTTCAAAAGGACTATCCAGGCGTGAATTTCTTAAATAATATTTTTCAAAGGACTATCCAGGCGAGGATTTTTTAAATAATATTTTTCACAGGACTATCCAGTTGTGGATTTTTTAAATAATACTTTTCCATGCTTGGATTTCTTAAATAATATTTTTCAAAGGACTATCCAGGCGTGGATTTCTTAAATATTAGTTGTCATAGGACTATCCAAGTATAGATTTTTTAAATAATATTTTTCAAAGGAATATCCGGGCGTGGATTTTTTAAATAATATTTTTCAAAGAACTATCCAGGCGTGGATTTTTTTAATTATATTTTTCACAGGACTATCCAGGCGTAGATTTCTTAAATATTATTTTTCATAGGACTATCCAGGTATGGATTTTTTAAATAATATTTTTCAAAGGACTATCCAGGCGAGGAGTTTTTAAATAATATTTTTCAAACTCATCCCAATAGAACTCCCACTCTTCCTTAAAAAAGACTTAATAATCTATAATGTTTTGACTTAACTATAAACTATAACCATCACGCCATAGCCCACACCCCTACCACCCAACATATTCCCTTACACACCCAATTTTATGCAACCCTTCGCCAGCCACACCAAATCCTTTTCTACAATTTGTCTTATCATAAAAATAACATAAATAACAATTCGAACAATGTCTTTGTGTTGAAAATGTCTTCAAACAAAGGAATGAACAACCAGGCTTTCGTGACACAAACCAAATTATTTCCAAATGGCAGCAATTTTGACATGGAAGGAGTGCTTCCAATAATATTAATTAAGATGGTGAACAAAAAAAAGGAGAACAAGCCCATACATCCACTATTACCGATTCCGATTCCATGAAATAATAAAAACGAATACTAAACATGAATATTTTAATGGATATAATATTTAATTAATTATCCTTTCGAGTTGGTGCAAAAAAATATGAGTGCGAAACATGCAAAGTCTATCAGGAAGGAAAGTTATTTTGATGGTATTAGTAATAATTCATTATTTAGATTAGTTCCACATAAAATGGACATGCCATGGACGATGGTGAATAATGGTATTATTTGAGAAATATTATTTAAAAAATCCACGCCTGGATAGTCCTTTGAAAAATATTATTTAAAAAATCCACGCCTGGATAGTCCTTTGAAAAATATTATTTAAAAAATCCCTTTGAAAAATATTATTTAAAAAATCCACGTCCCTTTGAAAAATATTATTTAAAAAATCCACGCCTGGATAGTCCTTTGAAAAATATTATTTAAAAAATCCAGTCCCTTTGAAAAATATTATTTAAAAAATCCACGCCTGGATAGTCCTTTGAAAAATATTATTTAAAAAATCCACGCCTGGATAGTCCTTTGAAAAATATTATTTAAAAAATCCACGCCTGGATAGTCCTTTGAAAAATATTATTTAAAAAATCCACGCCTGGATAGTCCTTTGAAAAATATTATTTAAAAAATCCACGCCTGGATAGTCCTTTGAAAAATATTATTTAAAAAATCCACGCCTCAGTTGGCCTTTGAAAAATATTCTTTAATAAATCCACGCCTCAGTAGGCCCTTTGAAAAATATTATTTAATAAATCCACGCCTCAGTTGGCCTTTGAAAAATATTCTTTAATAATCCACGCCTCAGTTGGCCCTTGAAAAATATTCTTTAATAAATCCACGCCTCAGTTGGCCCTTGAAAAATATTCTTTAATAAATCCACGCCTCAGTTGGCCCTTGAAAAATATTCTTTAATAAATCCACGCCTCAGTTGGCCCTTGAAAAATATTCTTTAATAAATCCACGCCTCAGTTGGCCCTTGAAAAATATTCTTTAATAAATCCACGCCTCAGTTGGCCCTTGAAAAATATTCTTTAATAAATCCACGCCTCAGTTGGCCCTTGAAAAATATTCTTTAATAAATCCACGCCTCAGTTGGCCCTTGAAAAATATTCTTTAATAAATCCACGCCTCAGTTGGCCCTTGAAAAATATTCTTTAATAAATCCACGCCTCAGTTGGCCCTTGAAAAATATTCTTTAATAAATCCACGCCTCAGTTGGCCCTTGAAAAATATTCTTTAATAAATGCACGCCTCAGTTGGCCCTTGAACAATATTCTTTAATAAATCCACGCCTCAGTTGGCCCTTGAAAAATATTCTTTAGTTGGCCCTTGAAAAATATTCTTTAATAAATCCACGCCTCAGTTGGCCCTTGAAAAATATTCTTTAATAAATCCACGCCTCAGTTGGCCCTTGAAAAATATTCTTTAATAAATCCACGCCTCAGTTGGCCCTTGAAAAATATTCTTTAATAAATCCACGCCTCAGTTGGCCCTTGAAAAATATTCTTTAATAAATCCACGCCTCAGTTGGCCCTTGAAAAATATTCTTTAATAAATCCACGCCTCAGTTGGCCCTTGAAAAATATTCTTTAATAAATCCACGCCTCAGTTGGCCCTTGAAAAATATTCTTTAATAAATCCACGCCTCAGTTGGCCCTTGAAAAATATTCTTTAATAAATCCACGCCTCAGTTGGCCCTTGAAAAATATTCTTTAATAAATCCACGCCTCAGTTGGCCCTTGAAAAATATTCTTTAATAAATCCACGCCTCAGTTGGCCCTTGAAAAATATTCTTTAATAAATCCACGCCTCAGTTGGCCCTTGAAAAATATTCTTTAATAAATCCACGCCTCAGTTGGCCCTTGAAAAATATTCTTTAATAAATCCACGCCTCAGTTGGCCCTTGAAAAATATTCTTTAATAAATCCACGCCTCAGTTGGCCCTTGAAAAATATTCTTTAATAAATCCACGCCTCAGTTGGCCCTTGAAAAATATTCTTTAATAAATCCACGCCTCAGTTGGCCCTTGAAAAATATTCTTTAATAAATCCACGCCTCAGTTGGCCCTTGAAAAATATTCTTTAATAAATCCACGCCTCAGTTGGCCCTTGAAAAATATTCTTTAATAAATCCACTATAAGTGTGTGTATGTGTGTAGTGTGATGGGTTGGGGGTGGTGTGCTGCGGGTTACAAAGACAGATGCTTGATATGAATATTGGAATCTGTTAAAACCTATGGGGAATGTTGGGTGAGGGGGGTTTCTGCGTTGGAAATCAACGATGAAGAAAATAAATACGAAAAAGTATGCCAAAAGAAAAATAACAACAATAATCATAATAATGATAAAGACAAATATTTGAAATAACTCTACTCGTTTGAGTGTGTGTGTCGCATATGCCCTGATGGTGCAGCCACAAAGGAGAAAAAACAAAAACAGCTCACACGCACATGTACACACATGTGTATATACGCATCCATACACAATTATGGAGTATAACTACTCATGATGAGGAAACAACTGGTACAAGTGCAAACATCAGTTGAAATAAGTTTTGGAAAAAAAATAAATAAATTTGGAGAAAAATACAATTCGTATAAAAATCAGGTTTCGGTTGAGGAGACCATTTGGTACCTTATAGACAAGAAGAGTACGAATACCAACAGTTTCGAAAATCTTTAGGTAGACAGATCTGACAGCCAGTAGAAAGACAGATCCTGACTGTTTATAGAAGCACAGCTCTGACATAAACAGACAGCTCCGACTGTCTATAGACATAAACCTCCAACGTTTCGGACAGCAAACAGCTTCGACTGTCTGTACCCAGAGAGTTTCGGTTGTCTAAAGCCAGACATCTTCTGTTGTCCATAGGCAGACAGCTTCGGCTGTCTAAAGCCAGACATCTTCTGTTGTCTATAGGCAGACAGCTTTGGCTCAACTCAGATGATCCTCCACAATAATCCAATATAGAGTGAATACTACCCTGCATACTCCTTCGAAAAAAGAACAGCAATGATTTGTAGTAGTTTTTTATATATAGCAAATATGAAGAAAAACATAAACATCTTCATTGCCATCTTCATCTGAGGACAATTCCATTTTTCTCATCTACTATTGTTGTTGTTTTCTCATTAGGATGTTTTATGATGGCAGAAGTCCCATCAACACTATCTACTGTATATGATGACGTCAGAATGACATACATTATTTTTCAAGGACCACTACATCATGTAGATTTTAAGAATATTTTAAAAGACTAAAACTATTACAAGGTTGAATATTTCAAAGAATATTTTTTTAGAGGATCAACTCAACTTTACGACGTGGATATTAATAAAAAAGTATTTTTAAAAGGACCATACTACCCATAAGCTTAAATTATAAAATAGAATTAACACTACCATCGACGTGGATTTTTAAAGGACCGACCCAAAATACGCGTATAATTTTAAATGAATGTCTATACCCTCATTCTGCCCGGTTTCATTTCCAGCTTGTACGATCAATGGGATATTGCTCACAAACAACAGAAATCTTTAGAGAGGCTTAAATTGTTAAACATATAGTGTTAAATATGAATCGCATGAGCTCCTCTTCTATACAATCAACGTGTATCCTAGTACGTTTCGTAACATTTTAGTACGAATTTCCAAAAAAAAACAGCCTTGTCTGACACCTTTAGACCAAGTTCTCACCCTAAATTTCAAGATTCTAGCTTCAGCCCTTTCGTCTAGAGATGCTTGATTCTGGTGCTGCTAACTACCATGTTTTTGCTACCTCGAAGTCAATCAACCTCATGCCGTTGTCGGATGTTTCTTCATGAAGGCTGAATTTTCCAACGGTGGAGACAAAAATATGTTCCCTTCCGATTTTTGCATTAAAATCTCCTAGCAGAATTTTAATGTCATGGCCAGGGCAACGGTCTGTTCATCTTTATCTTTGGTCGGAGCATGGGCGCAAATGAGACTGAAGTATAAGAACTTCGCTTTTATACGGATTATAGCAATTCGCTCATCTACTGGAGTGAATCTGGAGACGAGGTCTTTTATTCTCCTGTTAACCATAAATCTTCAGCCAAATTCATGTCTCGTTTCATGACAGCTATAATACAGGGCGTAATCGTCTGATTTACTTACGCCTGTCCCTTTCCATCGCATTTCCTGTAAGGCAATAATATCGGCTCTGTTATTCTTGAGTACATCCGCCAAAGCGAACACTGCGCCTGTTGTGTACAACGTGCGCACATTCCAAGTGCAGATTCGCAGATCGTGGTCCTTTTTACTCCAAATTTAAGGATAGCAGCAATATCGTTTCACCCAAAATTTAAATTTAGTACAAACTTCCAATTTCGGGCCTATCGGTTCAACCAAATCCAAATCGTACGAAATTTAGTACACATTATTACGAATTTCCAAAACATCCTACATACCTCAATCCTACACCTAACTCCAAATTTCAGGATTCCTACTCTATTGGTTAACCCGAAGTTCAAATTGTAATTAGTTGACATAGCTCTACAAAACGTAATTAAACTTAAAAAAATGACTGCCGTTTTCGATCCACCCTTTTTAATTTCTACGTTTTTCTTGCAGAATCATATTCAGCGTCCTCTAAACTCCAACATGTCATATTTATTCATTTCATAAATTCTCTGCTCTAATTGTGGCCAAAAACTGGGATCTCTGGCATATAGTACGCTCCTTCAGGACTACATGCTAAATTTTGTAACGAACGGTTCCATTATTGTGGCCTGTAACGCGTTTACAAATTACAATCCAAGGGAAATCATATTTCCAAATTTCAAGATTACAGCCCTATCGATTCAACCAAATCTAAATGGTACCAAATAGAATACACATTTGTACGAATTTCCAAAATTTTAATTGTACACCCCAACATTGATCAAATTTGATTTGAGTTCACCCAAAATTCAAATAGTACCAAATTTAGTACACATAAGTACGAATTCACAAAACTAACTTCATATCCCAATCCTATACCCCAACAGTAATCATATTCTCGAGTTTTCAGGATTCCAGCTCTATTGGTTCACCCAAAAACAAAATGTATTTAAGGATTCCAGCTCCATCCATTCCTCCAAATTGAAATTGTACCAAATTTAGTACGATTCGTATACATGACTACACACTTCCAAAACAACCTCCTATTATCGACGCTAGGTTTTTAACTCTATACGTCCTCACCCCAAATTTAAAGATTCTAGCTTCAGCCGTTTTTTTCTGGGCGTTGATAAATCGTTAAGTCAGTCAATCTGTCAGTCATTTACTTTACTTATTTATTAGTATAGATTATTGTTGCTCGAATTTTGTACATGGTGTTAAGCAGCGTTATTACCCTCCAATTATTACAATCTCTCACGTTCAAGTTCACGTTTAAGGCAGACTTTCCTCCTCCAAAGCTGATACTATGAGAGATCGAATTAAATCAGCTATGGTTCTGTTGTCCATTTTTCAATGAACTACCAAAAAAACGCGGATTTTTTAAAGGAGTGTCACGTGCGAGTACTTTTTCAAACCTCAATCCTGGGATATTCCAACCACCCATTCCCAAGATTTGTCGTTCGATCAGCACTGCATATAAATTAAAATCAAATACATTGTGCAATTACGATTTTATTATCGTGTTGTGTTGTTGTTGTTTTTTTCTGCTCATCATAATATTTAACAACAAATAATGTTGTGGATGTTGTCCCCCTACCTCCCACTCTCTACTGGGCAAACATTGTTGATGTTTTCAATAATCGCTGTAAAAATACGCAGTAAAAAATATTCCGGTGGGCACTGACTGACGTTTTGTTGTTGTTGGTTTTATTCCAAATCTAGAGCTGGGCATAAAAAAATGTCGGAGACGAAATGGTTGGTTGGCATCAACAGTGGTCATTGGACATCATCCTCATCATCATCATGAGCCAAGCAGCTGGATTATTCCAAAAATGGGAATTGAATATTATTTTATGTTGACTTCGTTCGTGTGATGTGTTGACTTCGTCGTTGTTGTGTTTGTTGTTGTCCCCATCATCATCGTTTACGTCGTTGTTGTTTGTTTTTACATCTTGTAGCAAATTTGCCCCACGGGAAAAAATCAGTAATGTCAACATTTTCCTAGCGTTGGAGGCAAACGCAATCGTATCGAAGCCATACCCTGTCCCTAACCTACCCACCCACCGCCACTACTTCTACTAGTACACCCTTGTGTGTAACCACCGAACATATTTTCCTTTACTTTGTCGTAAAGCTTGCAATAAATATTTACTGTATCGATACTGATTACGAATCTGCCGGGGGCCAGAGCTCCTTTATGTTTTTTTTCTGTTTTGTGGTATAAAATTATAATCATCAAAATAAAAATCATCAGCATCATCATGATTATGTTGTTGTTGTTGCTGTGGATAATAATGATATTAATGTTGTGAACTGGCTGTTGTTGTTGCTGCTGTTTGTTGTACATCCTAATGGCGGGTACTCTGTTGACAATGGTGCTCGAAATGCTGCTGCAAATGCCCATAGGCTATTTGGGCAAAATTATTTGTTAGCAAAAGCCAAAATGCTGCCATGAAACTGTTTTTTTTTTTTTCACAAATGATGTGAATTCAAATGGAAATTTTCTATTAATAGAAGATGGTGTTGTGTGGCAGTGAGGAAGGACGTTATACAACGTCACCCCTGCAACTCCTTAGGGGTATATTACTGAATGCACGAATGCTACGGTATTTGTGGATTAATGATGTGGGTATACAGATTCACATTCGATAATTTGTGTAAACATTGAAGATGAATTGGTTATATTTTGTAAAAATATTTTGAAATATTTTTCCAGGCCTAAACCAGGCGTGGATTTTTTAAAGAATATTTTCTCTAGGCCTAAACAAGGCGTAGATTTTTTAATGAATATTTTTTCAAGGCCTATACAAGGCAACCGATGCTACTATGGTCTGAGCATACAACTCAAAAGCAAGGCCACCTCCCGCCAGACTAAACTCACACTCTACAAGACGCTGATACTACCCGTGCTGTTACATGCATCAGAAGCATGGGTACTTACGCAAGCAGATGAGGCAGCTCTTGAAGTGTTTGAGAGAAAAATTCTCCGAAAGGTCTATGGGTCGATCTACGTTGACGGTGAATATCGCCGTCGAATGGACCACGAATTGTACTAGCCCATACAAGGCGTAGATTTTTAAAAGAATATTTTTTTCATGGCCTATACAAGGCGTAGCTTTTAACGAATATTTTTTCAAGGCCTATACCAGGCGTAGATTTTTTAACGAATATTTTTTCAAGGCCTATACAAGGTGTAGATTTTTTAATGAATATTTTTTCAATGCGTAGATTTTTTAATGAATATTTTTTCAAGGCCTGTACAAGGCGTAGATTTTTTAATGAATATTTTTTCAAGGCCTATACAAGGCGTAGATTTTTTAATGAATATTTTTTCAAGGCCTATACAAGGCGTAGATTTTTTAATGAATATTTTTTCAAGGCCTATACAAGGCGTAGATTTTTTAATGAATATTTTTTCAAAGATAGGCGTTTTTTTAATGAATATTTTTTTTAAACAAGGCATAGATTTTTTAATGAATATTTTTCAAAGCCTATACAAGGCGTAGATTTTTTAAAGAATATTTTTTCAAGGCCAAGGCGTAGATTTTTTAAAGGCGTGATTTTTAAATAATTTTTTTCAAGGCCTATACAAGGCGCGGATTTTTTAAATAATTTTGTCCAAGGCCTATACAAGGCGTAGATTTTTTAATGAATATTTTTTCAAGGCCTATACAAGGCGTAGATTTTTTAATGAATATTTTTTCAAGGCCTATACAAGGCGTAGATTTTTTAATGAATATTTTTTCAAGGCCTATACAAGGCGTAGATTTTTTAATGAATATTTTTTCAAGGCCTATACAAGGCGTAGATTTTTTAATGAATATTTTTTCAAGGCCTATACAAGGCGTAGATTTTTTAATGAATATTTTTTCAAGGCCTATACAAGGCGTAGATTTTTTAATGAATATTTTTTCAAGGCCTATACAAGGCGTAGATTTTTTAATGAATATTTTTTCAAGGCCTATACAAGGCGTAGATTTTTTAATGAATATTTTTTCAAGGCCTATACAAGGCGTGGATTTTTTAATGAATATTTTTTCAAAGCCTATACAAGGCGTAGATTTTTTAATGAATATTTTTTAATGAAGGCCTATACAAGGCGTAGATTTTTTAATGAATATTTTTTCAAGGCCTATACAAGGCGTAGATTTTTTAATGAATATTTTTTCAAGGCCTATACAAGGCGTAGATTTTTTAATGAATATTTTTTCAAGGCCTATACAAGGCGTAGATTTTTTAATGAATATTTTTTCAAGGCCTATACAAGGCGTAGATTTTTTAATGAATATTTTTTCAAGGCCTATACAAGGCGTAGATTTTTTAATGAATATTTTTTCAAGGCCTATACAAGGCGTAGATTTTTTAATGAATATTTTTTCAAGGCCTATACAAGGCGTAGATTTTTTAATGAATATTTTTTCAAGGCCTATACAAGGCGTAGATTTTTTAATGAATATTTTTTCAAGGCCTATACAAGGCGTAGATTTTTTAATGAATATTTTTTCAAGGCCTTTCCAGGGCGTTGATTTTTTAATGAATATTTTTTCAACGGCCAATACAAGGCGTGGATTTTTTAATGAATATTTTTTCAAGGCCTATACAAGGCGTAGATTTTTTAATGAATATTTTTTCAAGGCCTATACAAGGCGTAGATTTTTTAATGAATATTTTTTCAAGGCCTATACAAGGCGTAGATTTTTTAATGAATATTTTTTCAAGGCCTATACAAGGCGTAGATTTTTTAATGAATATTTTTTCAAGGCCTATACAAGGCGTCGATTTTTTAGATTTTTTAATGAATATTTTTTCAAGGCCTATACAAGGCGTAGATTTTTTAATGAATATTTTCTTGGAGGTCCCTCAAGGCATAGATTTTTTAATGAATATTTTTTCAAGGATTATACAAGGCGTGGATTTTTTAATGAATATTTTTTCAAGGTCTTAGACAAGACGTTGATTTTTTAATGAATATTTTTTCAAGGCCTATACAAGGCGTAGATTTTTTAATGAATATTTTTTCAAGGCCTATACAAGGCGTAGATTTTTTAATGAATATTTTTTCAAGGCCTATACAAGGCGTAGATTTTTTAATGAATATTTTTTCAAGGCCTATACAAGGCGTAGATTTTTTAATGAATACTTTTTCAAGGCCTATACAAGGCGTAGATTTTTTAATGAATACTTTTTCAAGGCCTATACAAGGCGTATGGAAACTATGCTATATCTAAATCTGAACCGATTTCAAGGAAACTTGGCCGAGATTAATTTATATTAATTTCAGTACGTTTTACCAATCGGCCTAGCTATGGGTCTTTAATACACCACTTACTTAAAATCGGACGAAAGTATATATAGGATCTATATGTAAACCTGAACCAATGTCAAGAAACTTGACACACGAAAGGTTGTAGTAACTTCAGTACATTGTAAAATATGGTGTGCGGGTCGGCCAATCTTTGGTTCTTTAGTGCACAATTTACATTAAATCGGACGAAAATATATATCTCAAAATGAACTATAGGTCTATCTCGTTTCCTTTTGCCTGTTACAAAGGGTATAATATAAAGGGTATAAATATTCTAGGCCTAAACAAGGCCAATATTTTTTTGAGCTACCATCAAGGCGTAGATTTTTAAAATAATATTTTTTGAGCTACCATCAAGGCGTAGATTTTTAAAATAATATTTTTTGAGCTACCATCAAGGCGTAGATTTTTAAAATAATATTTTTTGAGCTACCATCAAGGCGTAGATTTTTAAAATAATATTTTTTGAGCTACCATCAAGGCGTAGATTTTTAAAATAATATTTTTTGAGCTACCATCAAGGCGTAGATTTTTAAAATAATATTTTTTGAGCTACCATCAAGGCGTAGATTTTTAAAATAATATTTTTTGAGCTACCATCAAGGCGTAGATTTTTAAAATAATATTTTTTGAGCTACCATCAAGGCGTAGATTTTTAAAATAATATTTTTTGAGCTACCATCAAGGCGTAGATTTTTAAAATAATATTTTTTGAGCTACCATCAAGGCGTAGATTTTTAAAATAATATTTTTTGAGCTACCATCAAGGCTTGGATTTTTTAAAATAATATTTTTTGAACAACCATCAAGGCGTGGATTTTTAAAATAATATTTTTTGAGCTACCATCAAGGCGTAGATTTTTAAAATAATATTTTTTGAGCTACCATCAAGGCGTAGATTTTTAAAATAATATTTTTTGAGCTACCATCAAGGCGTAGATTTTTAAAATAATATTTTTTGAGCTACCATCAAGGCGTAGATTTTTAAAATAATATTTCTTGAGAATGATGTGTGTTAAGTTTCGTGAAAATCGGTTCAGATTTAAATATAGCTTCTATATCTGATCAAATGAAAAATTTAGTATCGGTTGCAGAATGACATGATTATGGATCCAATTTCATTTTACTGGTCCTTTAATGCGACTTCTGTTAGGATTCATCTGTTGAATATACCCAAAGTGGTGAAGGGTATCATATAGTCGACACCGTCCGACTTTACTACTTTCCTTACTGGTTAAAATGATATTTTTTGAGGTACCACTAAGGCGTAGATTTTTAAAATAATATTTTTTATCGTTTCACTTGCACCCCTTTTCCTGCCTTTCATCACCACCATGGCCACCCTCCAATTACCATTAAGCGATTAAACGGAAAACCCTATAAAAATATTGTATATCGTTTCAGAATTTGTTTATGTATTTATAACTCAATAAAAAATATATACGTGTATAATTCCTTCAATATGTCAGGATAAAAATATGCTCAACAACCGTACGAACATAATTCATAAAAATTTGTGTGTGCATAACATAGCCTTGGATTATAAAACATTCGGAGAATGCAAGGTTAACAGGGAAAACATCACAACACCCCACATCACTACACATTCAATGGCAATAACGAACATAACAACCACAAGAACAACAACACCATCGACATAAAATTGAACATCATACCCAAAAGTCATCATTATTGGCAAATAACACACATCGACCGGACCACATTGTACAGGTCAGACCATAACCAACCAGCCAACCAACATTTATCCTTTCCAATCCCCCTCAACCGGTTCGTGTAACACCAACCACCACTTGAAGCATAGCTTTTTTTATTGGAATCTTCAACACAACACGCTAAACTAAAAAGTCCCGTAGATGCTCAATAAGAACTCCTCACCGACATAGAGTAGAGTAGCGAGGGATTTTCCTGCCCAACTCCTTTTTGTTTTTCTTCTCAATTTTGTGTTATATTCTTCGCTTCAATTAACCGAAATGTCTTCGGGGCATATAACGAAAATACATACCCAAATACTCGAAATATGTTCATATTTTACAGGTTTCGAACAACAACCAACAGCAGCAGCGTTCCAACCAACAGCGTTCAGCATGCCTGTGAGTTATACCGTTGAGAATACGATTTGGAAATTGCCATAGCAAAACCGAATAAACACAAACAAATATTGAAACTCACATAATCGATCGAGCACCACCGTCCGCTATCCTTGAATGCCATGGAATGTTTATGACAAAACATGTTAGACCACAAAATTGAAGATGTAGTCGGGATGGATGAATTAAAGGCAATTGGCAAACGGGTAAAAATGTTGTGTAAACAGTATAATTAGACTCAAAGCGCAAATTAAATTCTAGCAAATATGTTGTACTAACTCAAAAATTATTAGGTAAACAAAAACAAATAATATAGGGAAATCGGATTATTTTAGGGACAATTTTGGAAAAGATTTATTACAGCCCCATTAAATATCAACCCACAGACACTCATGTTGGAAAATTGCAGTAAAATAGCACAAATGATGAAATGCCGAAATTGGGGCGATATTTTTATAGTAACTATGAAAAAACATGATGGATATTGATATCGAAATTTG
Organism: Musca vetustissima; assembly: GCF_032173495.1. Lineage (NCBI taxonomy): Eukaryota > Metazoa > Arthropoda > Insecta > Diptera > Muscidae > Musca > Musca vetustissima. Next base: position 6,679 of record NW_026885208.1, on the reverse strand, counting down.
TCACTCAGTTTGCAACACCTCGAAATATTTGGACCCCATAATGCATATATATTTTTGATCAGAATTAAAATCGCAATATTTAAGATAAAGCTTTGATAATATGATAACCTCCATTATTCGGTATATTGCACAGACCCCGTGTGCACGTTGTTCATTCTAATCGAATGTAATATTGTATTTTGGCATATCAATGCGTAGGAAATTTTCCTATTACATAATCTCAATATTGGTCGACATTTTATAATAGCCCTTATATAACTGTACCCCCAATATTCGGTGTTTTGGGGAGTTTTGGCACGCGTTTCAACCAAATTGTTTGTAATTTTATATTTTGAATCATCATTTAGGAAATCTCCATACCAATAATTATAATATTATTTCCGAGTACTTCTTATATAATGATGCCACTTATTATTCGCTATTTTTATGGATTCTGGCCAGGGATGGTCCGTGTGACGAATTTTTTGGTTTTCGACTGTCAAAAAGGTGTAAACGTCGAAAACGTCATATACCTGTATAAAATGTAATAAATGTAGTAAACGTAATTTATTTCAATATTATCAGCAGTTATTTTCAAGAATACATATTATTTTTACATATATCTCACTATACCTTGCTACCAAAAATTACTAAATTTTTTTGAGAAGAAATTTGAAATTTTATATTAATTTGAGCTAAGCATGCGTAATATCCAGATTGATTAATGGAAATTGCTATTTTGTCAAAAACCTAAGTGATTTGGGTAGGTTTCTGACGTATGTATTATACGTCGGAAATGTATGTCATTTACGTCACTGTTTCTGACAGGCCATCTTTGATTCTGGCATATTTTTCAACCGATTTGGCTTTAATTTCAGTTTTCAGGTTAATCTTAGATTGATAAAGATAATAAGTTTTACAATGGTTGGTTCAAATAGGGCATTTCATTCGCCTGATATTGAATTTATAAATATTGAAAATGTTGACCCTTCGTGGGGGAGGTACCAGGAGGAGTGTACCAAAATTCAAAAAATATTAAAAAATTTTGAAAATTTCTTGGGTAGGTACCAAAAGAAGTGGACAAATGGAAGAAATAATAAGATGTGCAATGTTTGGATGAAATCGAGCATTCCCTTCGAGAGTTATCGTGCGCACCAGCCGCCAGACAGACATTTGTAAATTGACTCCAAATTTTCTGAAACGGATGTGGCCCAAAGTAACATGGGACCGAAACCAATATTTAGATGAGGCACATTTTCACCGTATAAAAGTGTATATACCCCCATTAGCCATAAGGCAGGGGGTATACAAATTAGCAATTTTCCATTGTAGTACCGACCCATTTTCAGAAGGTTTGTATTACAATCATATGTCTTTGTACATATGGTTGTAACTGACAAAAGGAATGGTTCCTTCTTTCCTTAGCAATATGAGTCGATTTATGTATGTCCGTCAGTTCATGTATTATTTTGACCAAAGTACAGGTCGCATTTATGATCCAAATTGGATGAAATTTGACACAGCTCATTTATTTGGTCCAAGAACGAACCCTATTGAAATTGGGAAAAATCGATTCAGATTTTAATTCGTCCGATTTTATGCAATTGGTGAACCAAAGACTCAAAGTTAGACCGACTGCCACAAAATTTTGCAGAACTTACTGAAGTTATTGTAACCTAACATGTGGAAATTTTCGTTAAAAAACGGTTCAGATTTAGATAGAGCTTCATAGATAGTTTCGTCCTATTTCTAGGAAATGGTGCACCAAAGACCTATAGTTAGACCGATTGGCACAAAATGTTGCACAACGTACTGAAGTTAGTGTAGTCTTAGGTGTATTAAGTTTTGTTGGAATCAGTTCAGTTTTGGATATTGCTCCCATATATAATTTCGTTAGATTTTAAGTAAATGATTCACGAGGGACCTAATATATGACTGATAAACACAACGTACTGAAGTTAGTATATCCTACCGTGTGACAAGTTTCTTTGAAATCAGTTCAGATTTGGATGTAGTTTCATATATCGTTAGCTAAAATGCAAAAAGGCGTAACTAACAAAAAATTGAAAAATTTAAGTAAACGTACAAAATTTTGCACAACGTACAAAATTGAGCAAAGAACGACGTAATTGCGTTTTGTAGAAATGGCAACATAGCCCATATATAATTTTGACCAACTTCATGTTAATTGGGTGTACGATTAAGATTTGCTTTAAATCGATTTGCAAACTTCTCCATATCTGTCCAAATAAAGAATTTAGTATACTTTGCAGAATGACATGTTTATGAATTGATCTGACTCGGTTCACATTTAGACAAAGATTACATATTTTAGTTCATCCAATGATCCTTCAAAAATTCTACGTCTATTAGGATGCATTTTTTTAATTGTACCCAAAGTGGTAAAGGGTATCATGTAGTCGGGTCCGTCCTACCTTGATACTTACCTTGCTGGTTTATATTAAAATTGTTAGCTGATTTGTTCCGCGTTTTGGGGTTGTCTCCGTATAGTCATAATCCACCATTATGGGGGGATATTCTGTAGTCGAAAGTATGGAATCCTAAGACGATTTAGCCATCTCATATAACATTGGCCTCTAAATGCCAGTATTTTTTGAGATTTTATACACATTTTCCACCCTACCGTCCACATTTTTGGGTTTTGCGTATGTTTCTGGTATGTTCCCTACATTTTCATTTCAAATAACTATCAGTATGCTGGGGAGTATCCAAAGATCTGCCCGCCCGAAATTAACTTGTTGTATATTGGGTTTTTAAGGGCTCAAGTGTGTTAAAACATAGCCTTTCGCATAGCCCCATAAAAAAGTGTAATGGCGTCAAATCACATAATCTTGGTGGCCATTTGAGTTGTGCGCGATGTGGCACCATCTTGTTGAAACCACATATTCTCCAAGCCTGTAATCATATGATCTTAACGTTCCTAATTGATGGTGCCAATCGCTCAATAGTCGTTTTCGAAGAAATATTAGCTAATCACACCTTCAGATCAAAGAACGCACCATTTTTTTTTTTTTTTTTTTTGTAAACCATATTCTCCTCTTAAAGAAAAATTTATCGCTTGGTCAGATTCACCATTTTTGTAGTGGGTTTTGATAATTTTCTTGATTTATGAAATAGCTAAGAGACCCATTTTCGTCAATGTGAGACTTTCAACTAAAATGAAAAAAAAAAATATTAAAAAACATAGTTGAACAGATATCGAACTTCAGTCCCACACTTTTGAAACCACGAACTGGCTAACCCTTTAGGTTAATATTTTAGTAAAGCGGTTGTTTTTTTTTCAGAGCACATTGTTTTTTTCAGAGCAAGAACAACCTACTACCACATAGTGTAATAAAATAATTCACATATAAAGGTCACGACCGATTTAATGGGTTTTAAATTTACACCACATAGGGGAATCTATAAAAAGTACGGCCCGACCGAACTTAGATGGTTTTACTTTTTTATTCAGGTTGTCCAGATTTATTTTTATCCCACATATATTGTCCGTTCGACATATAATACTGTTATATGTTCGACTCTATATTTAAATTTATTAACTAATGGGTGATTTTAAGAGCTATAAGAAAATTAAAAATCTCATAAAATTGAGAAACATACGTGAAATCTTTATTTAAATCGACAGTATAGTCCATATAATATAATTTTTATTTCATGCAAATGTTTACCATGACAGTGATCCAAATGGTTGTTGTTGTAGTTGTTGTAGCAGACCTATTGCTTTTAAACAATGGGCTGAAGTGACAGACGTTGGGCGAGTAAGTCGGGTCGTTTCGGATCGTAAACCCCTCTGTCGTGGAAACGTGATCCAAATGGTAGATTCGCTTACTGTAATTTCGGTATACTCTCATTAAATGGATCTTCCGTCAAGTATCCAGAGACCATGCGTTGCGGTAGGTCGTTCGACTTCAAATCTTGCACAAGCTGTAAGAGTTCTCTTGAAAGACTTCTCTCATAAATCTGTCAGCAACCTTTTTCGCGTATTTATAGAATCCAGTAAAAGGCTTTCAGTGTGTATAATTTCGGTTTAAAATATTTTATATATGAATGTATTTTATACAGGGACCGTAACGGTTATAACTTATATCAAATCAGGTAAAAAATAACTGTTATTATGTGACCTAAATAAAAAAATCCACTTTAATTATTTATTTTTTAACAGAAAAAATAAACGTTGATTTTTAACTGTTAAAAATGATTTTTATTTTTTCCGTCAAAAATAAAAGTCTTTTTCTGATTTTTATTTTTTCTGTCAGAAAATAAAACTCTTTTTGGGATTTTTATTTTTTTCCGTCAGGAAATAAAAGTCTTTTTACGTAAATAAACATATAGAGTTTAAAACCAGTTATATAACCTTTGACCTAATAGTCAGGGGAATAATTCTTTAAATTATATTAATAATTTGGTACACTAGACTATTTTTTAAAAATTTATAACAAATATTTTTTAACTTTGATCTTGATTACTTATGTGTACACTTATTGTAATAAGGACAGAGATTTATAAATTGTAATTTTATAACTGATTACAAGTTGTATAAACTTCTTTACATAAAAAGAGTTTTATTTCCTGGCGGAAAAAATAAAAATCCCAAAAAAACTTTTATTTTTGACGGAAAAAATAAAAATCATGTTTAACAGTTAAAAATCAACGTTTATTCTTTCCGTTAAAAAATAATCCTTAACATGGGAACTGAGAGTGTTTTCTCAAGATCACTCAATATCTTTAATGGGCTCCTCAATACGAATCTATTGGTATATGACACTATTGGTGTATCATGTCTCTAACATAAGATTTTTTTGTTCGCATTTTAAAAAATAACTGTTATTTTCGGTCCCTAATTTTATATTTTTAAGCCATTCCATCAATAGTATTATTTAATCAAGAATACGTTGCTAGACTCCTACATCAATAGCAAATTCGGCACGAAAGTTTTGCTAACAATAAAGTGGACATCTTGGTCATAAAGACAGGCCTTTGGACTACCAAAAAAATCACGCGAATCAACTCTCCCAAAAGTTAAAGTATTTTTACTCAAATACAATGTACCCTCTCTTCAAAAATTCCAAACACAACCTTCCAACCCTAATCGTCAAAGACCACCCTTTTGCACCAAAAGACGAACCTTTTTTGCCAAAAGGCAACCTTTCTCCCCCAAAACAACTTTTCATTCTAAAACCTTTTTTGACCCTTTCAACTCACAAATAAGCTTTACATTATACCACAAAATTATTAAAAACAGATTTACATTGTTATACTGTCCCAGGAAACCCAAAAACAAAAAACAACCACCAATAGCAGCAGCATCTTCAGTGAATTAACCACAATATGTAGGAAAGGTTTCCGCAAGGTCACGAATATACCGTTTTCATTTCGGTAATCCGCCATGACCTCAGTTTGTTATTAACAATTTGTGACAACTTTATTTTTGTAACCAAAATTCTAAAAAAAAGGATACTTATGCAGAAAACAAGATTTTCTTTTTGAGGGTAGAAGAAAATGGATTTTTTTTTGCGTTCATAAAAAATCCAGCTAGCCGAAATGACTTCGAAAATAATACTAATGGAACGAATTGTCTAATTTCATATAGCTATTTATCTAGCAAATTTAGATGGGTTTTGGTTTTTATGTAAAGAGAAGTAGAAACTTTTATAATTTTTAAAATATTGTTTAAAAAATCCACGCCTTGGTTGGCCTTAGAAAAAATATTGTTTAAAAAATCCACGCCTTGGTTGTCCTTAGAAAAAATATTGTTTAAAAAATCCACGCCTTGGTTGTCCTTAGAAAAAATATTGTTTAAAAAATCCACGCCTTGGTTGTCCTTAGAAAAAATATTGTTTAAAAAATCCACGCCTTGGTTGTCCTTAGAAAAAATATTGTTTAAAAAATCCACGCCTTGGTTGTCCTTAGAAAAAATATTGTTTAAAAAATCCACGCCTTGGTTGTCCTTAGAAAAAATATTGTTTAAAAAATCCACGCCTTGGTTGTCCTTAGAAAAAATATTGTTTAAAAAATCCACGCCTTGGTTGTCCTTAGAAAAAATATTGTTTAAAAAATCCACGCCTTGGTTGTCCTTAGAAAAAATATTGTTTAAAAAATCCACGCCTTGGTTGTCCTTAGAAAAAATATTGTTTAAAAAATCCACGCCTTGGTTGTCCTTAGAAAAAATATTGTTTAAAAAATCCACGCCTTGGTTGTCCTTAGAAAAATATTGAAAAAATATTGTTTAAAAAATCCACGCCTTGGTTGTCCTTAGAAAAAATATTGTTTAAAAAATCCACGCCTTGGTTGTCCTTAGAAAAAATATTGTTTAAAAAATCCACGCCTTGGTTGTCCTTAGAAAAAATATTGTTTAAAAAATCCACGCCTTGGTTGTCCTTAGAAAAAATATTGTTTAAAAAATCCACGCCTTGGTTGTCCTTAGAAAAAATATTGTTTAAAAAATCCACGCCTTGGTTGTCCTTAGAAAAAATATTGTTTAAAAAATCCACGCCTTGGTTGGCCTTAGAAAAAATATTGTTTAAAAAATCCACGCCTTGGTTGGCCTTAGAAAAAATATTGTTTAAAAAATCCACGCCTTGGTTGGCCTTAGAAAAAATATTGTTTAAAAAATCCACGCCTTGGTTGGCCTTAGAAAAAATATTGTTTAAAAAATCCACGCCTTGGTTGGCCTTAG
>NW_026885207.1:0-6393 GCF_032173495.1 Musca vetustissima | reverse complement strand
TAATTTTAACACATCCACGCCCACTGGTAGGCCTTGGAAATTAATAGGCCTTAATTTTTTTTAACATCCATCGTAATATTAACTCCTTTCCCAAATTCGATTTCTTTATTCGAATTAAAACTTCTTTCCAAATAAACGCTTTAAGTTTCTTTGTTTTCCATAATCCCCTTATTGATATTGATTTGTTTCATAGCTCATTAAATAAATTCTGAACTCTATCGAAATTAATTAAATTCCTCCATAAATTATACCAATAAATATAGCCATAGCCAGATTACAAATTCGCTTCTTTTCCATTTACCCCATTTTAGGCAGCCTCATTTCGATTCCTTCTGTATCATACCAATAAAATAGCTTCTCTCGTTACTTCCTAAATGGCAACATTTTTATAAATTGCTTGGCAATGCTAGAAAAACAAAACACAACAACAAAGAGGACGAATAAACTAGCAAAAAATTGAACCGAAAAAATACACAATTTCTAATGAAAGCACTTCATTTGAGTCATCTGTCTATTTGTGCCATTCTGATATTGCTACGCTTTGCTTTGCTTCTGGAGAGCAAAACAAATAAACTCTTGGCGCTTAAAAAGATTACATTGTCATTGTTTTGCTTGAGAAATGAACATTACACACTAGCAGCAGAAGACCCACACACACACAACACCCACACATGCACTCACTTGGCCATAGATGGTCGGTCGTACTGCCAAAAACAATGTGTTTGTATTGTCATTTTGTGACAAGAACTCATTTAAGGGTCCATTACACATGCAACATTTAGCTTTGCCACCATCGCCTCCATCTCACCAGCTCCATCACCAAATAGCTGCTGGCTTCATCTCCATTGTCGTCCTCGACGTCGTCGTCGTCCTCGGCAGCATCATCATTGTCAGTGTTGCACTCACACTTTCTCGATTACAGCCATCATGTAAATAAAAGTCTTCGAGCTGAACAAGTCCTCCTGCTGCTGCAACAGCAGTCAGGAATGACGGTTATGGTTCAATTGCAATACTCCAATGCGATACAGTGACAGTTTTTCGGGTAAAGAATAAACAGCAGAAACAACAACAACCAAAAAAAAAATTGAGAAAACAAGAGAAAGAGAAGAAAAAAAAATTGACCAAAAGTAAACACAATCACAAGATAAGGAATACAACTTGGCAGCAGACAATTTGCCACTTTAATTGGTGTAATTTTTATTTCGGGCTTTCTCTTTCTCGATTTTTTTCGGTTTATCCTTTTCCTTATCTATTGTTTGTTATTGTACGCAGTTTTTCCTTTGTTTTATATTCCCTTGGTAGGCTCGTAGGAGATATCGATTATACGCATAAGCAAATAAAAGTCTGGAAATACGCAATAACAACCAGTAAGGAAAGTAGTGAAGTCGGACTGGGCCGACTATATGATACCCTTCACTACTTAGGAACATATTCCTGTCTTTCTGTAACCTATGATATATTTATTCGGCCAATTTATGGAAAACGATTTATAGCAAACTTGATGTTAAAAATTAAATTTTAATCAGAATTCGAAATACATGTAGAAGTTTGGTCCACCGTTTATGTAAAATCGGACGAATATATATGTATATGTGGGAGCTAAATCGAAATTTCAATCGAATTTTCCGTAACTTACCACACATCATTCTAGGCTCAATTTAGTACGCTATGCCAAATTTCGTGCAAATCGAAGGATATATAGGGACTTTGGTGCACCATTTACATAAAATCGGACGAAAATATATATGGGAGCTATATCTAAATCTGAACCGATTTTCACGAAACTTAAGACGCATCATTCTGTACCTAATGCAGTACCCTATGCCAAATTTCGTGAAAATCGAAAGATATATAGGGACTTTGGTGCCCCATCTACCTTAAATCGGACGAATATATATGGGAGCTATATCTAAATCTGCGCCGATTTCCTCGAAACTTGACACACGTAATTTGGGGTTTAATTCAGTAGCCTATGCAAAATTCATGCAAATCGAGAGATGTATAGGGACTTCGGTGCACCATTTACATAAAATCGGACGAAAATATATATGGGAACTATATCTAAATCTGAAGCGATTTTCACGAAACTTATCACACATCATTCTAGAACTAATTCATTACGCTGTGCCAAATTTCGTGCAAATCGAAGGATATTAAGGGGATTTGGTACACCATCTACCTTAAATCGGACGAAAATATATATGGGAGCTATATGTAAATCTGAACCGATTTTCACGAAACTTAGCACACATCATTCTATACCTAATTCATTACGCTGTTCCAAATTTCGTGCAAATCGAATGATATTAAGGGACTTTGGTACACTGTTTACCTTAAATCGGACGAATATACATATGGGATCTATATCTAAAGCTAAACCGATTTTTCCCAATTTCAATAGGTTTCGTCCTTGGGTCAAATAAGTGACATGTGCCAAATTTCATCCAATTCAGACAATAAATGCGACCTGCACTTTGTTTACAATTTAACATGGACAGACGGACGGACGGACGGATGGACAGACAGACGGACATGCATAAATCGACTCAGAAAGTGATTCTATGCATATTCTCAAAAGGAACCATTTCTGCCTGTTACATACATATGCACAAAGACATAATACCCTGTACTACAGTGTGGTGAAGGGTATAAAAATGCCTAAAAGTGTGCAAGACATTATGAATCGGAGACAAGATATGGCAAAATATTTTTCAAGGCCTAAATAAGGTGTCGATTTATCATGTCAGAAAAATATGTTCTAGGCGTGAGTTAATAAAATATGTTCCCAAGGTTCAGAAATAGGTATGGATTTTTTTTAATTTTTTGCATCAAAACCAAATGAAAAGACGTGGATTGCAGACGTGGACTTTTTATATCCTGCACAGCTATGTTGTCAGGGTATTATAGCTTTGTGCAGCCCCGCGAAATATTGAACCTAGACCCACCTTTAAGTATACCGATCGACATATCTCGACTAGCTGCATCGATCTAGATATATGTGTCCGTCCGTCTGTCCACTATAACTTGTAAACATGATGAAGGCCACGAAATTTTGCATGTAGGACGGGTTCTGGCCAATTAAGACCCCTATTTTTGGTAAAGATCGGATAAAATTTAGTCGCTCCAGAAGCCGCAATTATAGCCCAAATATCGCGAATTTTTACATGGAGGTCAAAGAATAAGCTTGCCTGTTTTGATAAAGTTCCGTCAATGTATAGCGGGTGAATGGACCATGACTTTTGTGTGAAAAATTACAATATTTGTATTCTATAACAAATGTATTTACCCCTGAAGGACATCGACCCGAGAAGTTGATAATATATCCAGGAGGAGTGGTTGACATTTAAATTTACACCAATTATATTGTCGTATGTACTCGGATGTGGGAGTAACACTTAAATATTTACGGGTGCTTATTCAGATATTATTTAGTAACCCACTACCCCATCAGAGGGCGGAAATATAGCGCCGATCGCTTTGAAATTTTCTATGAGGATCCAGATATGGGCAAGGACAACGCCTATAATTTTCAGTGATGATCAGATAATAATATTGGGATGAAGTGGACCGAAAACTTGATGTTTGTGTTTTTTCGAGTCGATCTATAGGCCACAATTGAAAGCCGAACATCACAACACAAGCCACGGTGAAGAGAATCTGGACAAGTACTGAATATTAGTAATATTTGTTGACCGCTAGTCGTTCAAGAGGGTGCAAATATTGCTCAAGCTCAGAATATAGAACCACAAAAAGTAAGATTTTCGTGGAAGTTGTGTAGGGTATCATATGGTCGGCCCGTCCGACTATACTGCTCCACTCACTGGTTGAAAATATATTTTTAAGACGTGGCTATCAAAGAATATTTTTTTCTATCAAAATCGTGTATATAAAAAATGTATATTTCGAGGCCTATCAGATGCATGGATATCAAAAAATATTAGTGAAATATATTTTTCTCCTCTTAGTTAATTTTTCCTATTCAATTCCCCATATGTTCAAGCCACTATTCCATCTCATGTAATGACAAACAATTTATATTTTACGCTTCTTTTAATCTCCAAAAACCCACAGCAACAACAATAACAACAAAATTAAATGAGCTTGCCATCAACAACAACAGCAGCAGCACAACCAAACAGCAAAATCTCCACTTCAGAGTGTCGTTCGATATATCGTTAGGGGAAAATTGTCATTAAGCCTAAAAGTATACCCCCTAACATGTTTATCTTAATTGGTATGAAACAACGACAAACTCTTAAAGCTTATCTCCGACAAAGCTGCTCCCCAAAAACATAACAAAAGCCAAACAACCGACTAGTGAACGGAACTGGTTCTTGGTTCCACAAACACGCTGCTCTCCCAAAACATCATTGACATCAACTCAATTTTATGTTCATGCACTTGAACGGTTGCAAGGGAGCCTCTGTGTGTGTGTTGGAGGTTGTTACGGTGTTAATGTCATGTTATGCTTAGAGGTATAATGGGGTGTTATACAATATTTTAATTTTAAGGAATTTTGTGTCTTACTTAAAAATTGTGTTAATTGTATTTTCGTTCCACCCCAATATACCACATGTAATTGCCAAGCAATGTTGTTGCTAAACATTGTCGTTTGTCAGTTACTGTTAATGTTTGTGTTGCTGATAATATTACAACTGCTGCCGTCACTGCCGCTACCATAGCTTCTTCTTCCACAAACAACAATTTATCTCCACATTGTCGTTTCGTCGTCGCCACCGTGGTCTGAGCAGCTGAGATGAATTGCACTTAAGTGTATTGCGTTAGAAAATTGTTGTTAACTTAATTGCATTGCCAGCCAAGGCTCAACGATCGATAGACGAATGAATGGATGTATGGATAGATAGAAATACGAAAAGAACTTGTTATTGCCACTGCGGCAGCACAACATCATCCTCAGAGTGATATGTGTGTCGGAACTCTAACAAAACTTTACAACTCTCCAAGCAATTGCAGGTAGTGTCGGTTGGTTGGTTGGCTGGTTGCTTGTATGAATTTGTCTTGTATTTGCTTCCGGTAATCCGAAACGCAAAACTATAACAAAGGTCCGTTTTGCCCAGAAAACGAAATGTTCCAAAAGCAAGCACTTTTCAGGGTATTGTTAACGGAATGAGGTTATGGTGAGAAAGGATTTTTAGGATCTTCTTCTGATGTCTTTCCATAGGTGGGTCTTTAAGGGTCTTTCCATAGGTGTGGATTTTTAAAAAAATATTTTCTAAGGCGTGGAAAAAGCAAATAAAAAGAAACCCGTATAAAGGACCACGATCTGCGAATCTGCACTTGGAATGTGCGCACGTTGTACAGAACAGGCGCAGTTCTCGCTTTGGCGGATGTACTCAAGAAGTACAAGGCCGATATTATTGCCTTACCGGAAATGTGATGAAAAGGGACAGACGTAAGCAAATCAGACGAGACATGAATTTGGCTGCGGATTTATGGTTAACAGAAGAATAAAAGACTTCGTCTATAATCCGCATAAAGGCGAAGTTCTTCTACATCAGTCTTATTTGCGCCCATGCTCCGACCGAAGACAAATATAAGCAGACCAAAGACATATTTTACGAGTGCCTAGAAACAGCATATGATCGCTGCCCTGGCCATAAAATTAAAATTCCGCTAGGAGATTTTAATGCAAAAATCGGAAGGGAAAATATCTTTGGCCCCACCGTCGGAAAATTCAGCCTTCATGAAGAAACATCCGACAACGGCATAAGGTTGATTGACTTCGCGGCAACAAAAAACATGGTAGTTAGCAGTACCAGATTCAAGCATCTCGATATACACAAGACCACCTGGATTTCTGCTGATCAAGGAACGAGAAATCAAATTGATTATGTTGAGATATACGGAAGGCATTCAAGTTCGATCGATTCGAGGAGCGAATATCGATTCGGACCACTACCTTGTAGCAGCCAAGGTGGTGCGATCTAACACAACACGGAAACTCGACGTCGAAAAGCTGCAAACACAAGAGATAGGCAAGGCCTACACCGCTCAACCCATCTGCTTGACGAAAACACTTCTTGTCCCGATAATAGTATAGAAGCACAATCGCAAAGAATTGCCCACTCCCTACAAACTGCAGCAAAAGCAACACTTGGGTACCAAAAACCACCATCAATAAACCCATGGTACGATCAGGAGTGTCGTAATGCTACTGATATGAAAAACGCAGCGTATAGGGCAACCGTGCAGGCAGTAGCAACACGTAATGTGATGGAGAATTATCGGTAGGAAAGGAGAGAGGAGAAACGTATTTTCAGAAAAAGAAGAAGAAATAACAAGAAAAACGTGAGCGTGAGCAAATCGAGGTGTACAGGAGTCAAAATGAAGTCCGGGAAAAATTGAGCAATACGTGTCCGAACCAAGCAACAC
>NW_026885206.1:0-63933 GCF_032173495.1 Musca vetustissima | reverse complement strand
TAGTAATTTATGTTTAGCAATAAATTCATTAATAACTTTAGCCACATAAATCATGCGACTAATAAACCAAGCAACCAAACAGCCAACCATCCAAGTCACTGTAAGATGAAAATACCAATTCTGAAGCTAACTCCCTCATCGCCGGGGTAATTTGCAACCGAGTGGAAATGAAAATTCGTAATGGCAGGAGAAACCTTAAAATGAATTTTTTAATTGCTTCGCAAATCATAAATCAAATTTCGTTTACAACCCCACCAACCGAAATGGCCAGCTAAGCAGTAAAAAATAAATCACACACACATTCCCACTCACACAGCATCCAAATCTCGCCCAACACACACACACACACACAAATTATATTGAATTGGACATAAAGTTGGTCATTAGGAAGAAAAAGAGGAAAAATTTACGTTACTTGAAGAAAGGACCATGGAGAATGTTGGCGAGGGTAGCATTTTTGTTGTTTATGCCAATAAGATCAAAACATATGATTTTTTACGTCCTGGGCATGTCCTTAATTTCGAACAGGTTTTTGTGTTTTTAATTAATTGTAAGAAAATACTGGCACCAGACATATAACAGCAACAACAATAATATTCTAAATTAAGAATTCCGTAAAATGTTTATTACACAAACAGATACAAAAGCAAAATTATAAAAAAAAATGAAGAATGAAAGGAACAACAAAACAAGAACTGCAAGGCATAAGAACGAACAAAAGTCGAAATTAATTAAAAACAATTAGCAACGTTTAATTTGCTGAAACGTTTAATTTCGGTGGGGAAAAAAGATATTTTCTTTTTTTCACGTGTTATCTCTATCTCTCTCACTCACTCGCAATGACACACAAAAGATGCCACAGCCAACAGCATTTTTGTTTAATGCGTAAAAGCGTCTGAATTAACTGCCAAGGACAACACATTGCTACATTAACTACCGTGAAGGTGTTCACAGCTAGAGCGAAAGGAAACAAAAAAAAACTCCGTAGAATAGACAACGGTGGGGGATGAATGTTTATAGGTTGCCTTAAAGCCTCCAGTCTCATTAATTATGGTATGTTAATGTTTCGAATGGTCGATTAATGAAATTTAAGGCATATTTTGAATTTTTATTATCTGTAGAATGACGATGTGGCATGAATTTTTTGTGAGGTTGTATATGCATAAAAAACGGAACACTGAATATAATTGTTTTTAGAAGAACAGGAAGAAGAAAACAAAAACAGGCATCAAATTGGGGATTTATGTATTATTAAATATGCCATATATCTATGTTTTCTTGTATATTGATAGGATCAAATTTTGAAAGAGTTTAATTTTGAGGTCCAAAAAGGGAGCATTTTAAATTTCAAACGAGTACAATAATAGTACAAAATATATTGAACAAAATTTCAATGATTATGAGGTTTTTTCAATTAATAAAATAAAACATATTTTTAGAACTTCCTTGTCCCAAGAATTTATTACACCTCGAAAAATTGGCCTTATACCAGTCGGCACATTTCGAATACATGCATTGTTTATTAATCGTTTAGCGTGAGTGACCATCTATTGTGCATAGATTTTTTCACGATTTCTAACACCTTTACGACCAAAAAAACGACTGCATATCCAGTCGGTGACCAATCAAGACCAAAATAAATGAAAACAATGTTAAGCTCGGTCCGGTCAAACCATAAGGATGACAATCAAAATATCTAAAATTAATGGGGCTCCCATGAGAAAACTCATGTTATGGTCGGACCTTGAACATACTGGAAAATACGTGGGAAAAAACATGGTTGAAGTTCTCAAAATATCTAAAATAAAACAGGGATCAAACTGAAACTTATGTAAATATAAATAATTTTTGGTACGGAAGTTACAGCCAACTCGGTTGAAAAATGTATCCAAAATTCCCAAATATACCGAATATTGAGGGTGCCGTTATATGGGGTCTACCCTGAAATTTGGATCAATATTAATAATTTTTGGTGCGGAAATGTCCTAAGTAATGAGAACCTAAAATACCAAATTACAGCCAAGTCGGTGGAAAAAGTGCACAAAATCCCCAAAATACCGAATATTGGGAGGTCCGTTATAGAACCCATATAAACCCTGGAACTTGAGTCAATATTAATAATTTTTAGTACGGATATGTATTATTCGATGGGAACGCAAAATGCCAAATTGCAGTCAATTCGATTAGAAAACGTGCCTGAAATCCAAAAAATACCGAATATTGGGGGGTACCATTATTTGTGGGCTACACCAAAACGTGGACCGATATATGCCATTTGCAATATCAAGCATCCTAGCAGTACTAGCAATGTCTGCGCAAACTTCCAGAGCTCTATTTTAAATATTGCGATCTCTATTGATATGGAATTCTGATCATATCTATAATATCGGATAAAAGACCGAAGTTCACCGGCATGTTAGCCGTCGTAACATCGCCCATGAGCTAAAAATCGACCATAAAATTGTTTTAAACCATTTACACAAAGCTGGATCCAAAATGCAGTTTAATGTTTGGTTGCCACACAAATTAACAGAAAAAACAGTAACAGTAAGGACGGGGCCGACTATATGATACCCTTCACCACTTTGGGTATATTCAACAGATGAATCCTAACAGACGTCGCATTTTAAAAGGATCAGTAAAATGAACTTGGATCCATAAACATGTCGTCCTACAACCGATACTAAATTTTTCATTTGGTCAGACTTCACACACATCATTCTAGACCTAATTCATTACGCTGTGCCAAATTTCGTGCAAATCGAGAGATATATAGGGACTTTGGTGCCCCATTTACATTAAATCGGACGAAAATATATATGGGAGCTATATCTAAATCTGAACCGATTTTTCCCAATTTCAATAGGGTTCGTCCTTGGGCCAAATAAGTGACCTATGCCAAATTTCATCCCAATCGGATCATAAATGCGACCTGAACTTTGTTCACAAAAATACATGGACGGACAGACGGACATGCGTAAATCGACTCAGAAAGTGATTCTATGCATATTCTCAAAAGGAACCATGTGTCTATCTCGTTTCCTTTTGCCTGTTACAAACATATGCACAAAGACATGATACCCTGTACCACAGTGTGGTTAAGGGTATAAATAGGATGGATCAAATTTTCACCTGCGAAGCCTTGGCCATATGGAATGAGATAGTTGCTTCCATATGGCCAAACTATAAATTCTGATATCTTATGTCAACAACTGGGCCGTTTGGAGATAACAATTGACCAGAATTGGCCAACAGGAGAGGTGTCGTGTTCCACCAGGACAACGCGAGACCACACACATCTACAGTAAATCACCAGAAACTTCGGGAGTTTTAATGCATCCGCCATACAGTCCGGACTTGGCACCAAGCAATTATCATATTTTTCTTGAATTCCAACATTTGTTTTATGAGAAAAAAATAGTATCTGGGAAGTATTGTGAAAATTGACTTCTAGAGTTTTTTTTTTCAAATAGAGAGCAGGACTTCTATGCCAGAGGCATCATGAAGTTTCCTTTAAAATGGCAAGAAATCATACAACAAAACTGTGCATATTTGGCACACATCAGACATTCCGAAGCATGTTAAATAAAGTCCTATGGTTCATATAAAAATAATGGATTTCTATTTCCGCTTCGGTTAATAGACCAATTTTGGTAAATAAAGTCGGTTCATTATCCAAAAAGATATAAGATCCGCAATATGTAGAAATTTCGGGTAACGTTATATGGGGCTATGCCAAAATATGGACCGATATTGGTGATGTTTTTGTTAGGAAAGTCTGATTCCTAACTAATCCTAAAATATCAGATCGGAACCAATTAATTTGAAAAACTTACCCACAATTTAAATTCTTCAAAAAAGTAAAGGTAAATCGGAACCTAAACCTCCTTATTTTCTTATCTTAGACATATCGTGTTCCATATTTTCAGTATTTGGGGTCCTAGTAAAAATCGAATTTATTATGAACATATTGGGATTTAAATTAATTTAAGCCCGCCTCACAATACTTCTTATCCTCGTATACAATTCGAAGTTTTGGAGTAGCCTGCATAGCATTTAATTTTCTAATTATGATTAAATATTAATTTATATGTGTTTTTGTATATGTTTTATTTCCAGCAATGCAACATGAAAGACAAATCGTCCGGAAAGCATATAAATGAAGTCTATAGTAATGACAATGTAGTCTGACCTAATGGTAAGTTATCAAGATATACGAACATAAATATATTTCAAGAGTTTATATGGTGGATTCAAATATCATTACATAAAATTTTCATTTTTGATTTACAAACATGGTTTTTTTATCTGAATAAATTTCTTGACTATTTTCCCTATATAAAAGTCGAACATAAATTCCAGACAATTTTTGCATTCGAATTTAATTGTATTAATCATTCTGAAATATGGAAATTTTTTTAAGTCTAAAGATATAATACAAGCCTAAATTTTTATTTCATTTCGTTCCCTTATATCAAATTATTTTGTATAAGGACATTTCAGTATTTTCATTTGTCAGATTATTTTTTAAAATTTCTTCAATTTGCCTCAATTATTTAGTGTAAAGAGTTCCATATTCCAAATGTTGTTGTGGTTGTAGGTATAGTGGACCTGTTATATTTCCAAATGTGTTTAATATGCTATCATATCCTTCGTCCTGACTATGTTCGATAGAGGCTATTTTATTAATTGAAAAAAAAGTTTATAATAATATATTTTTAAATTTTCCAATTTAATTTAAAAAATCATTTACTTTTTCCATTCCCAAATAATATTTCAATTTGTTTTCTCTTCATTTTTTCTTTTCTTTACAGATCATCAAACTACTTACTAAAGACTGACATTTTTAAGCTTTTAAACGACAATATTTCCCCCCACAAAAACACATCATAGTTTGATTTATGTTATTCTTTTCGATTTATTTTCTGGTTTTGTATTCAACCAATAAAAATAAAATTTAATTTAAAAACAAAGAAAGAAAAAAAATTAAAAAAAAAAAAAACAAAAAAAGCGAAAAACACAAAAATAACGAGGCGAAACAAAAAGTATCAACAGCTTATGGAAAACAAAACAACACAAATCGATTAAAAGGATTTTAAACGAAATACAAGCAAGCAAACAAAAAATACAACAAATAGTGAACACAACAAATCTAAAGATACAGGATTTAAATTTTAAGTTGAGTTTATTTCACAAAAAATGGATAACGGAAATAAAATTCACTTACACAGCCACAAACATAAGCATACATGTACATATATACATATACATGCGAAACAAAATATATGAATGGACATATTTTGGATTTTTTTTTCAACACACGCCCACAAATAAAACTACAACAAATTACAACAGCAACAACAACAACAACGTGAAGAACAAAAAGTTACTATATAGAATGACAAAAAAAGAAAGAAACAAAAAACAACAATCCTGCCACAAAAACCCCCAAAAAACTCAGGCACCATCATCAAGTCATGCTGCTTGAGGGAAAAGGGGGAAAATGAAAAAAACAAAACACATACCCGCAACAAAACTCTCACTCAGTCACACACACATTGTGAAATTGAAGAAAAGCAAACCAGCCAGCCAGCATGCAGTTCGTATGAAATATGACAATAACAAAATAAACCAGTAAGGAAAGTAGTAAAGTCGGACGGGGCCGACTATATGATACCCTTCACCACTATGGGTATATTAAACAGGACTATTAACATGAAATTGGATGAAATAAAATATGTGATATTTATCTAAATATGAATCTACCTAGATCTATCCATAAAGTATGTAAATCGACTTCAAACAAATATAAATAGGTCATCCGTTGGGCTATGTCTGTACTTCTAGAAAACGCAACTACGTAATTTTATGCTCAATTTTGTACGTTGTGCAAACTTTGATGTCAATCTGACTAACATGAGGAGTTTGATGCCCAATTTACGGGCGAAAATATATATGGAAGCTCTATCCAAATATTAAGCGATTTCAAACAAACTTGTCACAGGTTAGATTATACTAATTTCAGAACGTTTTGTTCCTATCAGCCTATTGGATCCTTGGTGCGTCAATTACTTATAATCAATCTATAATAAAAGGGAGCTATATCTAAATCTGGACCGATTTTCAGTACGTTATGCCAAATTTCGTGCAAATCGAAAGATATATAGAGACTTTGGTGAACCATTTACATGAAATCGGACGAAACTATATATGGGAGCTATATAGAAATCTGGACCGATTTTCACGAAACTTGGCAGACATCATTCTAGACTCAATTCAGTACGTTATGCCAAATTTCGTGCAAATCGAAGGATATATAGCGACTTTGATGTACCATTTACATGAAATCGGACGAAACTATATATGGGAGCTATATAGAAATCTGGACCGGTTTTCTCGAAACTTGGCAGACATTCATTCTAGACTCAATTCAGTACGTTATGCCAAATTTCGTTCAAATAGAAAGATATTTAGCGACTTTATTGCACCATTTACATTAACTTGGACGAAACTATAAATGGGAGCTATATCTAAATCTGGACCGATTTTCACGAAAAAAGGCAGACATCACTCTAGGCTCAATTCAGTACGTTATGCCAAATTTCGTGCAAATCGAAAAATATATAGCGACTTTGGTGCATCATTTACATGAAATCGGACGAAACTATATATGGGAGCTATATCGAAATCTGGACCGATTTTCTGGAAACTTGGCAGACATCATTCTAGACTCAATTCAGTACGTTATGCCAAATTTCGTGCAAATCGAAGGATATATAGCGACTTTGATGTACCATTTACATGAAATCGGACGAAACTATATATGGGAGCTATATCTAAATCTGAACTGATTTTCAAGAAATTTTACACACATCATTCTAGACCCAATTTAGTACGCTGTGCCGAATTCCGCCAAATGGAAGGACATATAGGGAATTTGGTATACCATTTACATTAAATCGGGCGAACATATATATGGGAGCTATATCTAAATCTGAACCGATTTTCAGGAGACTTAACACACATCATTCTAGACTTCATTCAGTGCACTATGCCAAATTTCGTGCAAATCGAAAGATATGTAGGGACTTTAGTGCACCATTTACCTTAAATCGGACGAAAATATATATGGGAGCTATATCTAAATCTGAACCGATTTTCGAGAAACTTAACACACATCATTCTAGACCTAATTCAGTACGCTGTGCAAAATTTCGTTCAAATCGAAAGATATATAGGGACTTCGGTGCACCATTTACATTAAATCGGACGAAACTATATGTGGGAGCTATATCTAAATCTGAACCGATTTTCTTGAAACTCAGCACACATCATTATAGGCCTAATTCATTACGCTGTACCGAATTTCGTGCAAATCGAATCATATATAGGGACTTTGGTGCACCATTTACATGAAATCAGACGAAACTATATATGGGAGCTATATCTTAATCTGGACCGATTTTCACGAAACTTTGCAGACGTCATTCAAGGCTTAATTCCGTACGTTATGCCAAATTTCGTGCAAATCGAAAGATATATAGGGACTTTGGGGCACCATTTACATGAAATCGGACGAAATTATATATGGGAGCTATATCTAAATCTGGACCGATTTTCTCGAAACTTGGCAGACATCACTCTAGGCTTAATTCAGTACGTTATGTCAAATTTCGTGCAAATCGAAGGATATATAGGGACTTTGGGGCACCATTTACATGAAATCGGACGAAACTATATATGGGAGCTATATCTAAATCTGGACCGATTTTCACGAAACTTGGCAGACATCATTCTAGACCTAAATGATTAGGCTGTACCAAATTTCGTGCAAATCGAAAGATATATAGGGACCGTTCACATTAAATCGGTTAAATATATATATGGGAGCTATATCTAAATCTGAACCGATTTTTCCCAATTTCAATAGGGTTCGTCCTTGGGCCGAATAAGTGACCTATGCCAAATTTCATCCAATTCGGATCATAAATGCGACCTGTACTTTGTTTACAATTTTACATGGACAGACGGACGGACGGACGGACGGACGGACGGACGGACGGACGGACGGACAGACGGACATGCATAAATCGACTCAGAAAGTGATTCTATGCATATTCTCAAAAGGAACCATGGGTCTAACTCGATTATTTTTGCCTGTTACAAACATATGCACAAAGACATAATACCCTGTACCACAGTGTGGTGAAGGGTATAAAAACAAAAACAAATATGAAACACTACAAATAACAACAACAGCAACAATAACGAAAAGTAACGGTTTTAAATGAATAACAAAAGAAACACACATATAACAAAACAGCAATAACAACAACAGTATAGAACAAAAGGTGTACAATTTTGTTTCCCATTTTTTCTGTCTGGATTCAGTTGGCAATGAAAAACAAATAATAAACAACAAAATGCCATATTTAAATAGGAAAAGAACAATGAAATCTTTTTATGTATTTATGTATTACAATCCACTCAAAACCACCAATCATATATAGTTACGATAACTAATAAAATAATTTTTTTTATTGTAATATTTTATATACATATTATATTTTTTATTTTATTTTAATTTAATTTTATATACATACATGAGGTTTTAAGAAAATATGTTTCATCTTGATTTTATTATTTCCTTTAACTTTTATATATATATATATAATACAGAAAACAAAACGCATGGACCCGAACTTGTATTAAAATAATACAACATTTCTCAAAAACAAAAGAGTTGTAAAAATTTTAACTTAGCCTAACTAACTTCTGTAAGTCTATCTTTTCAACAACAACAACAAAAAATATTGTTTAGATAATGTTAGGAATAAAAAAAAGCAAATATCGAAATTTCGAAGTAAAAAAAAATTAACACAAAAATTAAAAAAAAGAAAATCCGACACAGGTTAATGATTTGAGGAAAAATATTAAAAAAATCGGAAGATTTAAGAAATGATTTTCTCCTGGAAAACATAAAAAACATCAAACCCTTGTTTAGCAAAATAAGTCTTCAGTTCCTGGAAAACTGAAAAAAATCAAAGCTCCAAACCTGAGAGCTTATTTTTAAATATGAAAAAAATTAAACCTTTTTATATAGAACAAATCAAGCCTCAGATTCTATACAAGCCACAGTATCAGATAATTTAATCGGAGGAAACTTGAGGAAAATATTTAAAAAAAATCTGAAGATTTTAGAAATGATTTTCTCCTGGATAACATAAAAAAACATCAAACCATTGTTTGAGCGGTATTTGGGGTCTTCTTTAGCAAAATAAGTCTTCAGTTCCTGGAAAACTGAAAAAATCAAAGCTCCAACCCTGAGAGGTTATTTTTAAAAACGAAAAAATTAAACCTTGTTCATATAGAACAAACCAAGCCTCAGATTCTATACAAGCCACAGTATCAAATAATTTATTCTGAGAAATAATTCTAAAGAAAAAGTCAATCCTCAGAATTGCGGTCACTTCTTCTGCTATTGAAAAAAAAAATCAGAACGGAGATTAATCTTCATTTCCTTGAGAATGTTTTCTATAGAAAAAATCAAAGCCTTAATACTGAGAATCCTGAATGAATCATGAGCATACAAAACAAACTTGGGGAGTTTTTTCTTTGTTTCTATAGCAGAAAAACCAGTGATCGGAGCGGTATAGTCGGACGGGGCCGACCATATGATACCCTACACAACTACCACGGAATTCCAACTATTTTCGGATTTTTATTCCGAGCCTGGGTGATATTTCCTGATAGTTGCAACCTCTTGCCCGATTAGAGGTCAGCAGCACTTCTTCCTTACGCTAGCATATATTCCGATTCGGTCCACTTCATCCCAAAATTATAATCTGATAATCACAGAAATTTATAGGCGTTTGTCCTTAACCACAACTGGAAACTCATGGAAAATTTCAAAGCGATCAGCGCTATATTTCCACCCTCTAGTGTGGTAATGTGATACTAAATAATATCTCAGTACGTAAGCAACTGTAAATTTTTAATTTTGAATTATTTAAAGGCCAACCACTCCTCTTGAATATACCTCTTCTCGGGTCTATGTCCTTCTCGGGTCTATGTCCTGCAGGAGTAAATATATACGCTATAGAATACAAATTTTGAAAATTTTCACACAAAAGTCAGGGTCTATTTGACGAGCTAAATATTGACCGATCTTTATCAAAACAGGCATGCTTATTCTTGGGCACGATCCCCTCCTCCATGCAAAAATTCACGGTGTTTGGGCCATAATTGCGGCCTCTGGAGCGACCAGAAAAACCGACAAAAATAAAGTTTTTGGTCCATTTCATCCCATAAATATCAATCTATCTTTTCCAAAAAACAATAGAGGTCTTCATTGGCCAGAACCCATATTACATGCAAAATTTCGTGAAGATTGGTCGATAACTGTGGCCTGTATGTGTTTACAAATTATAATGAACAGACGGACACACGTGTCTAGATCGACTCAGCTAGTCGAGATATGACGATTAGTATACTTAAAGGTGGGTCTAGAACCGATATTTCGCGGCGTTACAATCTTTTGGTTCTGCACAAAGCTATAATACCCTGACAACATAGTTGTGTAGGGTATACAAAATCGAAGCCCGAGTTCTGAGTGTATATTGTTGATAGAAAAAATTAAACCTAAACTCAGATGTTATTTTTTTCTATAGAAATTTCAGCTCTGAGTTTTTTTTTTCATCAAGCCTTCATTTCTAAGAAATCAAACCTCAATATTGAAGACATTTTTCTATCGTTAAATAAATAAATCCTCAATTCCAGAGGATTTTCTTCCTGTTTCCACATATCCTTCGTATTCATTCCGACACGAAGGTTTTTTTTGTTAATGAAACCCAAGCTCTGATGCTACAAAAAATTAAACTCCAGCTCTGAGCCTATTTTTCTATTTCAAGCATTCATTTCCGATAATTCAAACATCCACGTTTCCACCATAGAAAAAACATTAAACTTCAGTTTCAGAGGGATTTCTTCCTATCGGAAAGTGGTTCCATAAAAAAGTAAAGTTCAGTTATTTAGGCATTTTGCTTAAAAAAACTCAGATGCAGGTTGCATTTTTTCTACAAAATTTAAAAACTCCATATTTTTTTATGGACAAAAATTTGCATTTCATTTTCTAAGGAAATTTGTTCGATCGAAGAAGTGGTTAGGCTTGGCCGATCCAAATTTGTATACCTCCGTCCTAAAATGCTAACTTACAGGTATTTCAGGCTGTACCTTCATATAAGGGTTATGTTTTAATTTCAATATACTCCAAAATTGGCGAAGAAATTTTTGACTCATCAGAGATCCGAAAAACTATTTTTTATTTGAAAAAATGCGACTCCAATTGGATGGGCTCAAACCAATTGCCGAAGCTTTTTAAATTTGATTCAATTTCAAAGACCCACACGAAGACCATTGGAAGTTCACGATCATATAAACGTGTTTATAAACATGGCTTTCGCTTTTTTTATCTAATCGACATGGTCCTTTTTCTGAACAATTGCAGTATTCAACGTGACCAAATCATTTTTACATCCAGGTTTTTATGAAATATCAAAGGTATACTGCTGGAAGAAATGTCTGAGGGTATGTCACATGCCTATAATGGCATATGGTACACAACTGACATTTTTGGACAATCTTTTCAATCCACAATCCTTCGTATATTTCGCTCATATATAAATTTGTATCACATAGTCGCCTCCTTTCGATATTGGCCTTTAACTTACTGGTCTTCTACACATCAAATATTTTATTTTTTCCACAGAGGTTTCTGTTTCTGAAGATATTTTTAATGGAAAAATGAATGACGATTTTCACAGAAATTTGTATAATCCAAAAAATTATACTTTAAGAATTAAGCCTAGTTTCTTCAAATGTTTCCATAAACCACTCTATATATTCCTTAAAACCAGACTTGAACATTTTTTCTATAAAAAAAATTTTGTATTATTTTTTTAATTTTGGAGCCTGAAATTTCCATCTTTCTTCAAAACATTTAATATCTTCCTCAAAAAATTAGCCATAGGTCACATTATGTTACATTTAATGCAACTATGTAAATATTAATAACTATAAAAAAAACAAAATTTAATATTTAATATAAAATGCTAAATATTGTTTTTCATTATTTTTTAAATAAGACTTATATAGCAAAAACACAAATGCTTATTTAAAAAAAATAAACAATTTTATATAATATATTTTCTGTTTCTAGCAAAAAACAACAAATTGTTTAAATTGTACTTTTTTATATAAGACAAAACAACAAAAAAACTCTAAAAGCGCTGTAAAAAATAACAAAACACAAACTCACACACACACAAATGTAAAACCCTTTCAGACTCTAAGGATAACAAAAAAGGATATTTTTTATAAAAAATAAAAACAAAAACTCTAAATAAAAATAAATCTCCATATATAGTATCTAAGCTCTATTTTAGTTTAGTTATATTGATAAATTACAAAAACATAAAAACAAAGCTAAATACCAGAATTAAGGCCACAACAAACAAAAAGAAAAAAAAAACAAACCAATTAATTTAGTAAAAGTTAAATTCTAAACATAATAAAAATGCATAATGCAACAATGTAAATATTTGTAAAATACTATTAAATAAATACTTTGAAAAAAAAAGAAACAAATAATTCTATGTTATTATTTTTACTAATTAAAAATATTCATTCAACGAAGAACTAGAAAAGAAAAAACACAACAAATGAAACAAGCTTTTTTGTTGTTGATGATTATTTTATTTGGTTCTATTTGTTTTGAAAACATTTTAATGACAAAAACAAACAGCCTATTGAAAATCAAATACAAGAGTGATGGCAAGTATGAATGATATTTTTTGGTGAATTTGGGAATTATTTAATTCGTTGGAAATATTTAGAAAGGAGTCTATTTCAATCAATATTAATAGGTTATATTTTAAGTGGGTATTACTATTTATAAGTTGGAACGTAAGGGAAATTAGAAATGTATTGATGGACCAAACTAATTGACTCATTTCAAATTTGATGACTACATCCGTTTAAAACTTATATATATTAAGGATACTTTATTTAATTTTTAATGAATGGCAAAAATCAAAAAGTTCCTCCTTGAAGAATATCTTGGTAAAGAGGTGAGGGAGTGGACTGTATTTGGAAAAAAATATTACTTTGAGAGAAGGATTGATCAAACAGGTCTAATAAATTCTCAAAATATTGGCTCTTTGTGAGAGACTAAATATGAAGTACGTAATAACATTAGGTTGTTTATCTTTCTACGGACTTGATTTAAGTATGAAAGATATATTGCAATGCTCAATGTTTGGATTAAACCGGCAAGCCTTTCGAGTGCTATCATGCGCACCAGCTTGATATTCATTTGTCGTTTTGAAGATTTATATATATACTAGCTGAACCCGTGGCGCTTCGCTGCCCCTACTAAAGTTATTAACATTGGATAGTTAACGTCGAAAACTATTTGTAGGTGTTTCTTAGAGTAATATCAGTAATAATTTCGTAGCAGCCCGTCTATGTATAGTATATTTGATTATATTCAATAGATTACAAATACATTTTTAAATAATCTTTAAGTAACGGTGGTAATATTAAAAACAAATTTAGCTTGACACAAATATATTTTCTCCAATATTTACATGTTTTTCATTAATCGTTCCAAGACCACTACAATCCTTCATTGACATTACAACAATTTTTTATGTCTGTATTCTCAACTATTTCCCCATGATATGATTTGGACCCCTTTCTCACTCCTGCATATGTTTGTAACAGGCAAAAGGAAACGAGATAGACACATGGTTCCTTTTGAGAATATGCATAGAATTACTTTCTGAGTCGATTAATGCATGTCCGTCCGTCCGTCTGTCCGTATGTAGATGTTAAATTGTAAACAAAGTACAGGTCGCATTTATTATCCGATTTGGATGAAATTTGGCGCAGCTCACTTATTTGGCCCAAGGACGTACCCTATTGAAATTGGAAAAAATATATATAGTTTCGTACGATTTGAGGTAAATGGTGCACCAAAGTCTCTACATATCATTCGATTTGCATGAAATTTGGCACAGAGTACTGAACTAGGTGCAGAATGATGTGTGCCAAGTTTCGAGGAAATCGGTTGAGATTTAGATATAGCTCCCATATATAGTTTCGTCCGATTTAATGTAAATGGTGTACTTAAGTCCCTATATATTTTTCGATTTGCACGAAATTTGGCACAGCGTAATGAATTAGGTCTAGAATTATGTGTGTTAAGTTTCCTGAAAATCGGTTCAGATTTAGATATAGCTCCCAGATATATTTTCGTCCGATTTAATGTAAATGGTCCACCAAATTTTTGGCATGTTCCTTCGAGGGAACATTGGCATGCAATTGTAAAGATACATATGTACAATATACACAAAGTGGTGAAGGGTATTATATAGTCGACCCAGTCCTTACTGGTTTAAAATTAAAAAATCCAAAATTTTATTTTTTTCAAAAATTGACAAAATGTAAAAATTAGAATGTCAAAAAATGTGCATTTTATACAAATTTTATTTTATTTAGATAATGGAGAGAAGCGGAATTACTGAACTGGTGGTTTTTATCATTATTGATAATAACATAAAAGGACCAAAAATGATGAGTCGAACATTATCGATTTGGACCAATTTTGTTAATTCCTGGTCACTTAAGATTAGTATGTAATTATCTGCGTATCATACAAATTTGTATGAGCCGATTTATTTAAGATATTCAAATATATGCATAGAAAATGAATATTAGTTCAGAAGTATGATTACTGTTGATGCTATAATTCTTCGTCATCGCGGAATTTTCGAAGTTTATCTTGTCTATCTTATTTATATGGGTTGGCATCTTTTACTGCGAAAATTTTAGTAAAATCTATTCAGCGGTTTTTGTGTCAACAACCAAAAGAGTTTCCATGTTCTACATTCAGATTAATTAAATGCAGTGAGGAGTACATGTTCCCCTATTGTACCGCGTTAATTTTTATATGGATGATGAGTAGTTGCTACCACAGATTTTGACAAACTTTGAAGTGAGAATCTGTAACCCTTCTTAAGATATAAGCTTAGAAAATGAATATTAGTTCAGATGTATAATTACTTTCGATGCGATAACTCCACATCCACGCGAAATTTTGGAAGTTTATATAGCCTATATTATTTCTCTCGGATGGCATGATATGTGGTAAAAATCTCAGTAAAATCTGTTCAACGGTTTTTGAGTCTAGAAACAAAACATTTTTTTTTATTTAACGGAGAGTGCATTTCCAGCGATCTTATCTCGCACATAGTTTTATGAATAATGTGTATTCACACCTACGATATACATATACATTTTGAATGCGTTATCTGTAACCGTTCTTAAGATAAACGCATATTACATCTTCAGAAAATTTGAGGTATGTTTACTATTGATGCTATAACTCCACATCCACGCGGAATTTTAAAAGTTTATATAGTCTATGTTACTTTCAGGGCATGCCCCCACATACAGTGTAAATCTCATTAAGATCTGTTCAGCGGTTTTGGCGTCTATCGGTAAAATACCAACAAACACATTTTTTTCTATTATATATATATATATATACCTCATCTTAGAATTATAATCCCAATACTAAGCGAGTCGAATGTTGGATTTGGTTCAAACTCAGCACATCGCCTTTTTTTTACCAACTCTAACTAAGGTTCGAAGATGAGAAACCATCTAAATCCAGTTCTTGTACCTCGGAGACAATGTAATATTCCATACTTTATATAATATTATAAATAATTTTGAAATATTTAACTAATTTTGAAATTTTATCAATTCCATTAGTAATTATACGATTATACATGACGCCACTTTCATTTAAATATCAGCAATACAAAAAAGTTACATGAAAAAGAAATAAACTATGCAATGTTTATAAATCCGACTTTAGCGCCATCTATTGATAATGCAAATAAAATTTTTAAGCGAAACCTTCCAAGCGTAAAAATTTTAAACATTTAATCGGATTTCAACAAATACATATGAAATAGTAAATAATTTACTCTACTATAACCAGAAAAAATTCTTGTAACACGAATATTACGGAGGGAATATTTTAATACTTCATTTCGTATTCAAATACTAAAATAATTAAATTATTGTTATTTTACAAGAAAGTATGAAATTGTACCTTTCATATGACACCAATTTTATTTAAATATCTACAGTAGATGTAAAGTTGTTGGGAAAACAAAAGAGGTTTAAATTTTGCATAATCGATTTTTGAATCTACCCATTCAATAGATGGCGCTGACGACAAGTGTTTGTCAGTTTGTCACTACCCGACAGTATCGAAGTTTATCTGACAGAGTCGCCATGTACACAAAAAATAAAAGTTTTCTGAGATTCTTTATAACTTTTGAACGAGTAAAGATAAAGAGACAAATCTGACTCGGGCTTAATGAGAAGTTGCCACTATAACAAATGTGGCTTAAATGTCCGATTATCGAATTTTGGGTCTACCCAATCAATAGATGGCGCTGACGACAAGCGTTTTCCAGGTGTGTCATGTTAACAGAAAATCACCGGCAATTTAGATTAGTTTTGAATGCTCACGCGCACAGACAAAATTTAAATGGATATTTATGTCATTGATCATCCACTATCTAACAGTATTCAAGAATGTTTTCCAGTGTTGCCATGTTTCCTAAAAAATACAGTTTTCTGGGATTTTTCATAACTTTTGAACGCTTAACGATATAGACACTAATCAAACGTGTACTTTATTCATGTGTATTCACCGGAGAGTGGAAAACAAGGCCTTTAACCGTATAACTACTGAAGTTATAATCACATCTCTACAAAATAGGTCTCGTATGAAAACGGAGATAGTATACATTGATACGAATATATAACAGTCATTAACAAGTTCAACATTATGTAGAATAATTTGAATCCTAATCTTTAAATCTGAATTTTATAGTATTATTCAAATGATGCGTGTAATTTGCATAAACCCGCCGTCAGCGCCATCTTTTGTTGGGCATAATTCAAATCGTAGTGTTTCGAGTCCAGTTTCGGAACGTATAACTTTTGAACAGATTAATTCAGAAGAATTAATTTTTTCTTAGCTACACAAATGTGGTTTACATTTTGCATAATATATATTTGTATCTACACATTCAATAGATGGCGCTGACAAAAATGTACAGAAAATCATCGGTATTTTAGATACTTCATAATTTTTCAATGCGTATCGATATCGAATTAATTTGAAGGTATATTGATGGAGTAGTAGAAAATCTCTATCTTATAGTGTTCAGTATACTTTACATATTCTTTGATTCTTCATTTGCAGGTAATAGGTGCCCTGCATCGAACAGTAAGTATATTTCGGACTACTTAACCGAATTTCGTAAATTTTGCACAAATGTTCGAGGGAATTCTTTTTTTTATACAAGAGAATTATGTGAAAATTCAAAGATATTTTAAATATGCAATATTTTTTGATAAATGGAAACAAAGGAAACCCTATGTTTATTACATAGCGTATAGAGTCTAAAATGGCTGCTGGGCAGGATAACTTTCGATGGGAGTTCTATCCAAACTTTACACATTGTAGTGTTCGAAATATTGGTTCACTCCTCATAGTACTTCCCACACAAAATGTTGCTGAAAATTATTTTGTAATATCATGCGATTGGACAATTCGATTTGAACCAAACTTTGGAGAACGTAATATTTTAACCATGCCTATAAAATGTTGTAAGATGAGACTTATCAGATCACTCATTTTTATCAATTCACTCATTACATAGATTTATAATTAATTTAAAAAAGTGTATCTGAATAATAAACTGAATGTTTATTCTTCTTTGCCAAAAATAACACTCATTCTTGCCAAACACCTTGTAAAATGCTTGTAAATTTAACTGGGCTTTAGTTTGTTTTCAAACCATTCGCAAAAAGCAATATCTAGAGGAGACTTAGAACAAACTAATATACAAATATATAAAGAACTAAATCTAATAAAAATCGATCTATAAATATTACAAAATATATAACTATTTTGTATATACTACCAAAAAATTTAAAAGGTATGTAATAGTATTAAATATTTACTTTGTTCATATATTGTAGAGATGCATATATAGAAATGTAAATCTAATTCCTTAAATATAAATACTGTTAAAAGAACACCAGCCACAAGAAAACACATAAATTGCTTTGCAAAAAAGGAAAACTTAAACGCTTCAACAGCATTTGTAATATAACAAACAAAACTATATTTATATATGAATACAATTTTTAGTTTTGGTTTTCCGCTATACTTTAAATGAGAAATATAATATTTTATATGACATATGTTCTAAACATTTTATTGGAAAGCAAAAAAAATAAATAAATAAAAATAAAACGCTTGTGGGAATTCAAAGCAAAAATGAACACATTTATATAAAATTTACAAAAAATTCTATAAAAAACCGGTTTTTAACTATTTTAGCTCTGAAACACCTTTCTAAGGCAATTAAAAAAACAATGTAGTTGAATCCTTCCGAAATAGATTCGATTTAATTCGTTGAGATATATACGATATATTTTAGAATTATTTTGTTATCCGTTAAATAATTAGAAAATATTCTCTATGATGATCATTTGGGCGCCATATTTGTCCATAAGAGAAATAATTACAAAATTAGTTTTAACGAAATCATGTTTGGCGCTGTTATTGTTTTATCATACACAAATATTTTGGGGGTTAATTGAAAATAATAAATAATATTTGTAGATGCATTACGTTGGGCACCAACTTTTTTTCTGTGGTGGAAATAATAATTAGGGTGCGATAATATTCAGAGTTAAAATTAAAATACCCTCCTGTACTAGGTGGAGTGTATATTTAATTTGTTATTTCAGTTGCAACACTTCAAAATATTCTCCACAGATCTTATAAGTATAGATCGTCATCTATTATTGCGATGACATACATAGCTGCTACTCATAATATGTTTCAAATTTGAAATGGATATATAGCACCCAAAAGGTATCTGACATTTTCAATGTTTTAAATTTTTGATCCGTATATTCGAACACAGGTGTCGGATTTTGTATTTCTGATTTTGCATGATGTCGCATTCAATGTGGTCTGTTTGTCCTAGGCCTATTCTATAACCGAATAGATCATAGTTTGGAATTTCGGGCTCTTGGAGTGTGAAGAATATATATATTGGCAGAGAATTTTCAATATATGTGCATGTTTTTAGATACCCCCACAATGTTGACCTCGGATTTTATTAGGTTGTGTGATGGTCCTAGTCACATTTTACACCTAAAATATAAGTAATTCTTCTGGTTCTTAAAGGGTGGGAAAAACATTATTCATTTCTCGATAAGGAGACATGTTATGTATATCCCAAATATTAAGGTCCCGCCCATAGTCTACATTATAGACTATATGAAGGTATACTCCCTATTCCACAGAATTCCTTGTAATAACTGCCGCCCGATTTTCATTTTTTAGGACAGTGACTTTTCTATATAGCACAAAAACACCTCAGGGGACCTGATGATTTTTTTTCTATAGCAAAAATCACCTCAGGGGACCTGAAGAATTTTTTTCTATAGCAAAAAACACCTCAGGGGACCTGACGAATTTTTTTCTATAGCAAAAAACACCTCAGGGGACCTGACGAATTTTTTTGCTATAGCAAAAAACACCTCAGGGGATCTGACGAATTTTTTTGCTATAGCAAAAAACACCTCAGGGGATCTGACGATTTTTTTTGCTATAGCAAAAAACACCTCAGGGAACCTGACGAATTTTTTTGCTATAGCAAAAAACACCTCAGGGAACCTGACGAATTTTTTTGCTATAGCAAAAAACACCTCAGGGGACCTGACGAATTTTTTTGCTATAGCAAAAAACACCTCAGGGGACCTGACGAATTTTTTTGCTATAGCAAAAAACACCTCAGGGGACCTGACGAATTTTTTTGCTATAGCAAAAAACACCTCAGGGGACCTGACGAATTTTTTTGCTATAGCAAAAAACACCTCAGGGGACCTGACGAATTTTTTTGCTATAGCAAAAAACACCTCAGGGGATCTAACGAATTTTTTTGCTGTAGCAAAAAACACCTCAGGGGACCTGACGAATTTTTTTGCTATAGCAAAAAACACCTCAGGGGACCTGACGAATTTTTTTGCTATAGCAAAAAACACCTCAGGGGACCTGACGAATTTTTTTGCTATAGCAAAAAACACCTCAGGGGACCTGAAGAATTTTTTCTGTAGCAAAAAAACACCTCAGGGGACCTGAAGAATTTTTTCCATAGCAAAAAAACACCTCAGGGGACCTGACGAATTTTTTTGCTATAGCAAAAAACACCTCAGGGGACCTGACGATTTTTTTCTATAGCAAAAAACACCTCAGGGGACCTGACGAATTTTTTTCTATAGCAAAAAACACCTCAGGGGACCTGACGAATTTTTTTCTATAGCAAAAAAACACCTCAGGGGACCTGAAGAATTTTTTCTGTAGCAAAAAAACACCTCAGGGGACCTGAAGAATTTTTTCTATAGCAAAAAACACCTCAGGGGACCTGACGAATTTCTTTTCCATAGCAAAAAAAAAACTCAAATTTGTCTGATTAAAATTAAATTTTTAGTGAAAATTTAAATTTAAAGTGAAGTTCAAATTTTTAATATGAAATCCAAATTTTCCCATTTCGATTGCCGAAGCGATGTATATATACTCTCGTTAGCCATAAGGCTAAGAGTATAATCATTTGATAGGAAAATTTTTTAAGCCTGTTTGATATTTGTATATTCCGAAGTGTGTACTTATTCGAATTAGTTTCAATTTGGTATCGATTATAAAATATTTTATTTCTCAACTTCTATTATCAACTGTAAAAAAATAAACCACAAATATTTGAATCTCTCAAAAAAAAATTATTTACGAAATTAGTTTGAACAAAATCTAAAAAAAGGAAGAATAACTTTTGTAAATATTTAAATGTTATGTGAAATGTTTTGTATGACAATCACATGAAAAAAATAAATTTGAGAAAAACAGCACAAATGTGAAGCAAAAAATATATATAAATAAATTCAAATAATTACAAAATTTATTAATAAAAAAAACAAAACTTTTGAAATACTTAAAGAAACCGAAGAAAATAACAAAATAGAAACATAATTGGCTTTCTATTATGCACTTTTTACAATTTTCAAAATTTTACGAAAACAATACACCATTAGTACGTAGTAATGATTTACATAAAATTTAATGCTAATATAATTATTAAACAAAAAAAATATATAAAAAAAAATCCAACTACACGCCATAAATAAAACACAACAAAGACGATAACAATTAATTATTCATAACATAAAAACAAATTGTGTATTGTAATCTGTAATTAACGAGCTATTAATATTTAAAATAATACAAGAACAAAAACACACAAACAAACATATATATATATTACAACAATTTACGATGTGAATTCAAAATATACAACAAACATTCGTATATTTGTAAGTAAGTAATGTAAACCTACAATTAAGTTTCCTAATTGAAAATATAGAAAATAACATAAGAAAAAGGGTAAAACAAACGATATAAAAAATTAAACTATAATGTATGTTCATGAGAAATCAAACATTCAACTTGTAATTATATATATATATACATATGACGATAGACATAATATATTCTCTAAAAAAAATATTATAAAGAGTAATGAGTAAAAAACAAACGAAACGATTAAGAACACAGTAAATAAATGTGATAAGATTTTTAATAAAAAAAAACAAACAAAAAGAAAATATTGTCGTTTATAAATTTAGAAGGATGGAGGTAAGTTGAAATAGATGTCAGAGTGAAGATTCTTCCAAAGGCTCGACCACCGATCGAATTGACATAGATCAGAATTGTGTACAGACGTCAAGTTCGTAGAATGTCGGTCAACGTTTGATATTATTAAATATATGATGCAATTTCGTTAATATAATGTTTAGTTTTTGCTATTTATGTGTAGATGGCGCCCAAATCTTCAAATTTTGATCTGCCTATTCTTTACAATTACTCAAAGAAAAATGTGTATGGGTGTCGATATTTAATTAAAAGTTAGTACTATTATTATGTTTTATCATATAGATGTCTTCAACAATGCCTTTAAGCAGAATTTGCATATATATATATATATATATATTTTTTTTTTTTTTTAAGTATACCGATCGTCATATCTGTAGCTGAGTCGATCTAAATATTTTTTCAAAGGTCAACATATGTGTGAATTTGTTACAAAATATTTTTAAAGGGCCATTGAATGTCGTTGATATTGTAAAGAGTATTTTTTCAATGCTCACTATAGGCGTGAACATTTATAGAATATTTTTTTAGGTACCATCTAATGTAGTGGATTTTTAAAGAATATTTTTTCAATGGCCACCGAACGACATCGATTTTTTTTAACAAAACGCGAGGATCAAGGCCCACCCAATGGCGTGGATTTTTAAACAAACACTTTCCAATACAACCGAAAGGCGCAAATCTGTCATAGGCGTCGATTTTTTTAAAAATATTTTTAAGGGTCAACATAGGCATCGATTTTTTTAAAGATAATTTTTGAAGGGTCAACATAGGCGACTATGTTTTCAAAGATAATTTTAAAGGTTGTTCCCAACACCAAAGCTTCTCCTGCTTCCAAATTAACTTCCTTAATGTTCACCGGAATTCCAGAATATTTCTTTGAATCCAGACTGCTTATTTTCAGATTCATTGAAGATGGCAAGGTAACTTCGAAATTATCCAACACATTTCCACTCGAAGAAGCTTCACCATAATTAGCCACATACAACAGGGTTTCTTCGTACGCTAAATACCTGAAATTTCATGAAAATATTTAATTTAAGTTAATAAAAAACGCACACCCTTGCCCACCTCTTCAGTACAAACACCCCATCACTGAGAGCCTTATATTTATAGGAACCCTGTTGCAAGGTCTAAGACGACTTTCTCAGAATTAATTCCTTGTAGACTTTCAAATGTGATTTATCCGCCAGCGATTTCATTTCAATATTCACCGTTTTGTAATCATCGGCCAGGGTTAGCCATGTCTTGGGGCCATCTGATATCCTGCATTTTTCTCGGCGCTCTCGGAGTGCGAGTGGGATCACGTCTGTATTTCTCAAAAATATCCTTATTTGCATTACATGCCGCTGGATCTACGGTATCTTCCCATAATATTTTACCATCTGTCATACCCAATTCCACGCCCTGATAGGTAACACTGGCACCGGGCAGCAGCATTACCAACATATTCATGGCATCTGTGTTACGTAGACCATAACGACTGGCTGCACGACGACGATCATGATTGCCGATTACCCAATTGGCAGTACCTCCAGCTGGCATTTTGGTTAACCTATCATCGACAGCCTTCTGTACATCCTTGGCCTTGAATTCCGTATCCACTTCAGTGATTAAATTGAAATTAAATGGCAGTTCGGCTCCCTTGGTGGTGGAGTTGCCATACATTTGCATGGTATACCATATGGGAGCATAGGTCTCAATGAGCAATACCCTGGTGTCACCACCATGTATGCGTTGATAATCATCCATTACCTTGCGCCATTGATATATCATATCGATAGATTCTGGTTGAATATCCACTTTTTCCATTTTCAAATAATTCCGATCTTCCTTGTCATTGGTCAGGCCGCTCACCTCTTTATCGGGGTAAATGTCATTTTCATCTGGTTTCGCTTCAAACAGCAAAGTGGCAGCATCAATATGAAAACCATCCACTTCCATGTCCAGCCAATATCTCAGCACCCGATTGATTTGCTCCTCCACATCGGGGTTGCGATAATTCAAATCGGCCTGTTGCACAGCAAATTGATGGATGTAGTACTGTTGCCTTTGGTCATTCCATTGCCAGGCACTACCACGAAAACCGGATAACCAATTGCTAGGAGGCTGCCTCTCACCCTTCTCATTCACATTGGACCACACATAATAATCCTCATAGCCCCTTTCACGATTCACCGATTACTTGAACCATTCATTTTCGGTGCTAGAATGATTGGGAACAAAATCCAAAATGATTTTCAGACCAAATTGTTTGGCTTTTGTTAGTAGACCCCTGAAATCTTCCAATGTACCATATTCGGGTTGAATTACAAAGAAGTTGGAGATGTCATAACCAAAATCCACCCATGGTGGATAGGTAAAGATAGGTGATAACCAGGCTGCGGTGACTCCAATATCCTTGAGATATTCCCATTTAGAGGTAATACCTTTCAAATCGCCAATACCATCACCATCGGAATCCTTAAAGTATCGTGGATAAATTTGATAAAATTGTGCCGATTGCCACCAGTCCTGAACAACTTCTGCGGTGGAAACTTCCTGACATTATTCAATGGGTTGATGCCACAAAGTCAAATGAGGCCGAATAACGCACTTAGCCTTGGTCTCTTCTCCATGTTTACTGAAATGCAATGAAGGTGTTGACGGGACTTATATATGGCAATTGAGGGTAATAGAGACATTCTGGAGTGTTTATGGGAACATGTTAATCTATATTTAAGTGGCAATTATGAAGTGCTTCTATTACATGGCATGTGGACATGACAGGCACACTCATTGCCTTACTCAATTCAAGTAACACCTGAAAAGTTACATGGAAAGCATTAGACCTAAACATTATTTTAAAAAATCAACGCCTTTGGTTAGATTTTGAAAAAATATTTTAAAAGAATCCAAGACTTTGGTAAGGCCTCGGAAAATATATTCCTAAAAATCCACGCCTTTGTTCCGACCTTCGTAATATTTCTACACATTTTTATTTACATAATCCAAGATTATTTGTGTTAATATAGCAGGGGTTAAAAAGAAGAAAACCCCATAAAGAATGCAGAAAAGATGGCCTGTGTCGACTATATGACACCTAACATCACTTGTTTAAAAATAATTTTTTAAGGTCCAATTAAGTGTGATTTTTTCAAATAATATTTTTCAAGCCTGTAGTAGACAATTCTGAAGAAAGCCCCATAAAAATGGAGAAAAGTTGGACTGGGTCGACTATATGATACCTACACCACAAGAAATGTTTTTACGATTCTTATAGTAACCTACATTAATATGTATGCCAATTAAAACCAAGCTTATCAATGGCTTTTTTCTAATGTGTGGTTAAACCTTCACATCAAATACAATACGTTCATCCCAATTTGTATTAATCTATACAACAATGAGTTGTAGTGGATACACAAATTTGTATTCATTTGTTATAACAATAAGAATCAATTATTTGGCACCATATGCACGTTACAGTATGCCACCCAGCGTAAAATTTGTTGTGTTGTCGACACAAAATGTCGCATGCTTCATTGACTCATTGCTTTTAAATTAATTGCAAGTAGAGAACGCCGTATATCCATTGCTGTATACGAAACTTCAGCGACTTCCAACGATTTCCTTTGATTGCATGGTGTCAACAACTACAAGGACAACCGTGGCGGAAAAAAATACTTTCAACACAAAAACAAGAACCGCTAAACTATAATTTGAAATGGCAACCAATAATACGTTTGCTGGATACAACAACAAACACACAAAAGGACAACAATTGCTCCCCAGCGATAAGAAATAACAGTTTTGGTTTGCCTTTTTACAGTTGAATATGAAAATCATGACTTTTTTCAATAAAATCTCTCTTTCCACAACTGACATCATGATTTTTTTCATATTTTTTTGTTTTGAAAAATTGAAACATGTCATAAGCACCGACCAACACCAAGCAGTCAGTATATTTTATGAAGAAAAATCTATTTCCCTTCACTTAAAGGGAAAATATCCGAACACCTGCATTTTCATACAAATGCAGTCGAAGGAGAAGCTAGGAGGTGGGGGCAGCCATGCAGGTACTGTATGTGCCTGCAATTCGATATAAATTCAAGCAACACCGTCAACGTCATTGCAAGTCTAAAAAGACGAAGAAGAGAAAAAACACAGTTAAATGATTATAGTGTTAACTGTCAATAACAGACACCATTATATCAGCACACCCGTAGGTAGACCCGTCGATAAAACCACCATGCAACGGCCAGACCAAATATCAGCAGTTCCAATGCCACCGCAAACCAATGTTTCCATTATTGTTGTTGTTGTCGTTGTTGTTCATTCCACTTCAATTTTACAGTTACAAATGTGATTACCAATGGTATTGGCATTTCCTTGCAACGAATATTGCAAGTGTGGTCGCCATACGAGGGTGGGCTCGTTCGTTTTTTATTTTATTTGCTTAAACAAGCGGATAATCATTTGCTGTTTTATTATTGATTTTTTAAGTTGTCCAAAACACTAAAATTGTTCTTAATTTGTTCATCTGATATTGTATATAATATATATTAAATTATTAAATATTCTATTAAATATATCCATGGGTAGGGATGAATATTATTAACATACCGATCATAGCCTTTACCTTTATTAACATATGTTCAACATTTTACAAACACAACAATGCCAAGTACGTTCGTTTTGGCCTATTATTGTGGAACATATCATGTTCGAGACTCACTTCTTAGTACTCTGACCCTCATATCTAGACGATATAGACCGTTCATGATTTCAAATTTCGACGATATTCAAAGGTAAGCAGTTTACAAACAAGGCCATCTCTCGACAGACCAAACATACACTCTACAAGACGCTGATACTACTATACGGATCTGATACTGTTATATTCATCTGGAGCATGGATACCTGCGCAAGCAGATGAGGCAGCTCTTGGAGTGTTCGAGAGAAAAATTCTCCGAAAGATCTATAGGCCAATCAGCGTCGACGATGAATATGGTCATCGAATGAACCATGAGTTGTACCATATATTCGGTTCTGGCCAAAGAAGACCCAACTGCTTTTGGTAATGATCGGTTATTATTAAAGGGGAGATATGGAGCAAGAACTTTATTTTTGTCGGTTCTAGTAGCCCAAAAAAAAAAATTGGGGAACATATTGATCAATAACTTCTGGTTGCCTAGAGGTCACAATAATGACCCTAATATCACGAAATTAAAAATGGGAAAGGGAGTTCGGCCCAAGAAAAAACATGGCTATTTTGAGAAAGATGTAGTATATATTTACTCCAGGAGGACATAGACCCGATATGTGGACAGAATATTCGTTTATATTTACCTGGAGGGAAGAAATGACGCGTCCAGGTAAATATAAAGGAAGATCGCTTTAAAGCTTTACATGAAGTTCCGCTTATGGAAAAACTGATTTGGAGAAATGTAAGAAAGCGGAGGTGTTGACTTCTAATCGGTCAAGAGGGATCACTTTTGCTCAACATGCAGCTTGTAGAAAAAATTGGATATATCTACAAACGTTTCAGCCAATTTGGAGTCGATTTACAAATGTCCGTCCGTTGGCTAATGCGCACGATAACTCTCGAAGGGAGTAACCAATTTCATCCATACATATAGTAATATTTCTTCTAAACTTCGTTCATATTCGAAGATGTGGAGTATCGGTCCACTCCTTGTGGTACATCCCCCACAAAATGGTAAAATTTGTGTAGAAAATTATTCGATTTGAATCAAACTTTGTATACCCTATTTCCATTACCAATCCTATATCGAGTCCGAAGATGGAACCCATTGGTCCACTCCTTCTGGTTCCTCCCGCACAAATGGTCAACATTTTCTATGTTTATAATACCTACATCAGGCTAATGGGATATCCGATTTGATTCAAGCTTTGCACACCCAATTATCTTTACCAAGCCTAATAAAGTCCA
Source organism: Musca vetustissima (assembly GCF_032173495.1). Taxonomy (NCBI): domain Eukaryota; kingdom Metazoa; phylum Arthropoda; class Insecta; order Diptera; family Muscidae; genus Musca; species Musca vetustissima. Next base: position 36,127 of record NW_026885206.1, on the reverse strand, counting down.
AAGATGGGAAATATCGGTTCACTCCTTCTGATTTGAATAAAACTTTGCACAACCTAATATTTTTATCAAGCCTAGATCAAGTCCGAAGGTGGCGCCCGTCGGTCCTCTTCTTCTGTTGCTCCAATAAGATGAAGACTGCAGCCTAAGGTTACGACCAGCCAAAGAAGAAAGATTATTATGCCGAAAAGGATCCATATGTCCGCCTGGAAGAATGGAGCCAAAGATGCTGAGATTGCAATGGGGAATAGTTCCACACGCAAATCTTTCAACTTATTATTTTCCTCTCGGTAAAGTGGCAATTCGTTTTTGCCGAGCACAACATAGATGCCATATAAGGGTAGCAAACGATTTTGGTCCATATTTTCGTGAGAGGAAAATAAGTATAGGTTCTCCCAGATATATATATATATATATATATATATCATGGTATCACCAATAGACGCAGTGTATATTAAATTTGTCATTCCATTTGTAAAACTTCGAAATATTCAGATTAAACCACATGCAGTGTAATGTTATATTCGTAATCAGAATAAAGTACTATGTCGATTTTGCCATGTCCGTCTATCTGTTGAAATTTCGATAGAGTACGCAATATGTAGAATAGAGTTTTTGCGTAAGCTTTGCTAGCATACTGAAAATTGGATATATCGTCCCACCTTTTTATACCCTTCACCACACTATGGTACAGGGTATTATGTCTTTGTGCATATGTTTGTAACATGCAAAAATAATCGGGATAGACCCATGGTTCCATTTGAGAATATGCATAGAATCACTTTCTGAGTCGATTTACGCATGTCCGTCCGTCTGTTGGTGTTAAATTGGAAACAAAGTACAGGTCGCATATATGATCCGAATTGGATGACATTTGGCACAGCTCCCTTGTTTGGCCCAAGGACGAACCCTATTGAAATTGGGGAAAATCGGTTCAGATTTAGATATAGTTCCCATATATATTTTCGTCCGATTTAAGGTAAATAGTGCACCAAAGTCCCTATATATCTTTCGATTTGCACTAAATTTGGCACAGCGTAATGAAAAAGGTCTAGAATGATGTGTGCTAAGTTTCGTGAAAATCGGTTCAGATTTATATATAGCTCCCATATAAAGCTTCGGCCGATTTTAGGTAAATAGTCCACGAAAATCTTTTGATTTACACAAAATTTGGCACAGCGTAATGAATAAGGTCTAGAATGATGTCTGCCGAGATTCGAAAATATCGGTTCAGATTTAGATATAGCTCCCATATATATCTTCGTCCGATTTAAGGTAAATTGTGCACCAAAGTCCTTATATATCTTTCGAAAATTGGCACAGTGTACTAAAAAAGTCTAGAATGATGTGTGCAAAGTTTCGTGAAAATCGGTTCAGATTTAGATATAGCTCCCATATATAGTTACGGCCGATTTTAGGTAATTGGAGCACCAAACTCCCTATATACCTTTCGATTTGCATGAATTTTGGTACAGGGTACTGAATTAAGTCTAAAATGTTGTTGCTAAGCTTCAGGAAAAAATCCATAGCTAGGCCGATTGACACAACGTACTGATGTTATATAAATTAGTCTCTGGCAAGTTTCCCTGAAATCGGTTCAGATATTGATATATAACAAAAACTGTTAGGATACATATGTAGAACATACCCAAAGAGGTGAGGGGTATCATATAGTCGGCCCAGTCCGACTTTACTACTTTCCTTATTGGTTTAATAGTCGCCATACTTCGGTACCGCCCACTATTCAGGATTTCGAAGTTTTTGGGCTCGTTTTTCAACTTATTTAGCTGTAATTTGATACTTCTGATTCTCGCTGTGTAGACAACCTTCCCACTAATTGTTATGTATATTGATAAAATCGTTGCGGTTGCTCCCCAGCTACTTCCTGAATTTAATCGGTATCGGTACTCTACCAAAATTCTGTATTTTCAAGCTTTTGGGCACACTTTTCAAACTAATCGACTGTAATTTAAACATCGGGTTTTCGCTGGGTAGAAAATCGACCTCATAAAAATTATCAAGCTTTTGGGCACACTTTTCAAACTAATCGACTGTAATTTAAACATCGGGTTTTCGCTGGGTAGAAAATCGACCTCATAAAAATTATCAATATTGGTGCACTTTTCAGGGTAGCACTATATAACGCTACATTTCAAATTTTATAGTTTCGGATATTGGGCACATATTTCAACAGTATTGGCTGTAATTTTATATTTTGGATTGACATTGGCTTGAAATTCTCCATACTTAAAATCAATATTGGCCTAAGTTTCTGTCTAGTCCCCATATAATTGTACCCCACATTATTAATTTGTGATTTGGGAACGTTTTTCAACTATTATTTGATTTTTAAGGTTTTCATGGGTTTCAACGAAAAATTATCAATATCGGTTTACGTTTCTGTATGACATTCATACAATGGTACACATCAATTTTCTGTATTTTCAATGCTTTATTCGCACCGATATAGCTAGGATTTTGTTAATGTTTTAAAAAAGACCCAATACAAATATCCCGTTTCGGTATGTTGAAGTTCATACCTAAGTTTTTTAACCTGAGTGTCTGTAATTCAGAGCATGAATCCATACACTCGTAATGGTCCCGACAGATTTAAGGAATTTTGAAAGCACATCACTTGATGGAGGGTATCTTGTTTTTATATGCATATGATATTACTGTTATGCGGTGCATATTGTACAGCAGTTCTGCATGACATTCCTTACTGCTCCACACTAATCTACTGAAATTCCATATTTTTAATAGCGCACCGAATGATGAAGTATGTGTAAAATTTCACATGAATGTTTTTTTTTTATTTTGTTGCATGCATTTAATAATATCCTGTGCTGTATTTATGTTGCATGTGTCTAGCATGCAATATTTCAAATGTATTTGCCAGACATCATTGTTAAGAAGGCAAAAAATAGGAATTGATATGGTGTTTCACCACACATCTATCAGGATACACATATATAAATTCGAGTATAGAATCAAACGGAAACATTTTAGCATTGGTTTTTAAGTATTAAGTATAATATATAGGAAAATATATAAATTTGGAATAAATTTTAATAAGACCTTGAGATAATCTAAAAGCTATGGTTCCAATAAGTTCAGTTCAACATAAAATAAAGCATATTTCTTTGATATTGTAGTTATTATTATTATATATATATATATATATATATTGCTTCTAAATATTCCACCAACACGTTATAATATCCTTGGCGACAACTGTCACCCATCAACTCAAAACTATTATTTTAAAATTACGGTATTACAAACAAATCAATTCGTCATAATTGACAGTTTTTAAAAATATTACATTTTTACTGCATACAGCAACGCATTGTGGCAAACGAACAAACAGTTCTTGGTATATCATAGGTTGAAAGAACTTTTGACCATGTCTAAAAATATACACTTGGCGACAATAGACTAAAAACAAAAACGAACCGATCGTCTACTATTATTAAAATGAATAATTGCTAATTTCATTTTATGGAGGTGGCTAGTTTCGAGGAACTAAGAATAAAAGCCATGTCTACACAGTAGATTGGTACATGTTTTATTGTAGACAGTATATTTATGTCAGTGTGTGTGAGTGTGTGCATTTAATTGCATGTATACGTATTATTATCGTCTATGTTTTTAAATTGCTTGTTAATTTGCTAAATGAAAAAAAAAGAATTGCTCTAATGAAGTTGAGAGAATAAGGAGGAATATCTTTGAAATGGTTCTGATATGGAAATATTTATACAGACATGAATTATGATAGCATAAACACGCATAATTAATTAGGAATCAAAACAATTTCTGGAGGTATGACTTCTATTTTGCTATCAGCAGTGGGTGGCCTCATTCTGCAATTTATATAACTATTGTGAAACCCCTACCATTTATAATTCATTTATACCCTACACTACACACGGTATTATGAATTTTTACACTTTTTATACCTTCCATACTCCATACTATGGTGTATTAATTTGGGTTTTCCGTTTGTAACTCATCGAAATAATCATTTCCGACTCTATAAAGTATATATATTCTTGATCAGCGTAAAATTCCATGACGATTTAAGCATGCCCGGCTGTTTGTTGTAATCACTCTACACTCTAACGAATTGAGATAGATCGCCAAAATTTTGCATAGAATATTATTTTGTCTGTAGGCAGGTCAAGATGGGATATATCGGTCAACCTTATACCTTATTTTGTTGTCGCAATCTCCCTGCCAAAAATTATTTCTATTTGCTCCCCCTTTTTGGGGGTAGTCCCCATAAAACGTTCTACCTGGCCCAAATACGTTAAAAATTTATACTTTTCACGAATTTGGGTCAGTGACGAACACTTTTGAAATTGAATGGATTCGGCTCAGAGTTAGATATCGCTTTCATAAACATTTTCCTCCCAATTCATTCACGTGATATGAAATTTAGCATGAATTTCCGACTTGAGACTATACGCTGTTAAATTTAGTTTCAATCGGTTCATATTTACATATAGCTTCTATATCAAAATTTCGGTCAAGTTTATATAAATGATCGATCAACACTGGCGCTATCCTACAACCAGTTTTGTATTTAATCCCTTCAAATAAAAAAAATAAACCGCTTCCGCCCCATTTTTGATATTTTAAAAATTTTAATATCATATTTCAGGCAGCTCTATCGCAATATGGCATTCGCATTTTTAGAAGCTACCATACAACCATACAGCAAAATATCAATATCGACCCATGTTATGACATATCCTCATTTCCGTACTTTAATGTTTTTAATCGCATATTCCCACCAAAGAAGATTTTATCTGGCAATCCGATTTTTTTATAAGATGGGAAGAATTTTTGCAGAACTATTTCGATATTGATAAAATTTTTATACCCATGCACCATATACGAGGGCGGTTCGGAAACTTCGTAGCCTATCAATGAAAGAGAATAGTTAGTTTTTCAAAAATATTTTTATTTTTCAATATAATCTCCTGAATCTTCAATACACTTAGTTCAACGTTTTTCTATACCTTGATTAAAATAGTTTTCCTTTTTTTTTGAACACCCGCTTCTATATGAAGGAGTTGACAGATCGAAACAAAATTTAACATATTTTTCCAAACCAGTTAACTTGTTTCTGTTTATACCGTATTTTTATTTTATTTATATTTTATTTGTATTTTTATTATTTTCGACACATATTTCAAAATATATTTTTATACCCTTCACAACACTGTAGTACAGGGTATTATGTCTTTGTGCATATGTTTGTATCAGCCAAAAATAATCGAGATAGAGCCATGGTTCCTTTTGAGAATATCAATAGAATCACTTTCTGAATCGATTTATGTATGTCCGTCCGTCTGTTGATGTTAAATTGTGTACAAAGTATAGGTCGCATTTATAATTCGATTTAGATGAAATTTGGCACAAGTCACTTATTTGGCCCAAGGACGAAGCCTATTGAAATTGGAGAAAATCGGTTCAGATTTAGCTATAGCTCCCATATATATTTTCGTCCGATTTTAGGTAAATGGTGCACCAAAGTCCATGAAAATCATTCGATTTACATGAATTTTCGCATATCGTACTGAGTTATGTTTAGGATGATATGTGCTAAGCTTCGTGAAAATCGGTTCGGATTTAGATATAGCTCCCATATATATTTTCGCCCGATCTTATGTAAATTGTTCACCAAAGTCCCCATATGTCTTTCCATTTTGGTATATTGTACTGAATTAAGTCTAGATTTATGTGTGCACAGTTTCGTGAAAATCGGGTCCGATTTTAAGTAAATGGTGCATTAAAGATCCATAGCTAGGCCAAATTTTCGTCTTTGGAACCCAATTGCAAAGAAGCTACAGTGAGCACATTCATGAGATATACACTAAACGAAGCAGAATCACGAGTTCTACAATCCTATAATTAGTTTATTCTATTATCTGGATGCGCATCCTAATTATAAGAAAAATTCAAAAAACACCGAAAATACGGCTTCAAAATGCCAGCATCCATTTTGGGTGGATGCAGTGATTATATCGAAAAACCATACATTAGAACCATATTGTCCATGGGGTATTCTGCAACTTAGTCACTGATCACATGTGCGTGCGTTGTGTAGTTTAGCCACAAATCGGGAACGAACACAAAAAAACTCGTTGGCTTCAACACATTTTCACCCATTTTTTTACATTACCACCATCACAGCTTCCACCAAACTTATTATTTATTACCAATATTTTAGGATTTTGACAAGAACACTTCATTTTATAGAAATGAATTTAAATTTTATGCAATATGTTCATATTTCGCGAGTTATAACCTTGCAAACCTCAGCTTCAAGGAATTTAAAAGATTTTTGTAATTTCCCATATATAGCATAGCTTCCATATACAATTTCGACTTATTCATGTTAAGTGTACACCAAATAATCTATGTCGGATGGGATTACATTTTAAACATTTCGGCATAGCATGTGTTAAAAATTTAGCATAGCTTGTGACAAAATTTAGAATAGGTTGCAAAATTACATGTGTAGGGATTGATGTTAGTCGGTTTAGATATAAATAAAAATAACATATTTAAGATTGTTCAATTTCATGTCAACGTTCCTTCGAAATGGCGACGTCTTTTAGGATACATATGTAAAATATACCCAAAGTTGTGAAGGGTATCATATAGTCGACCCAGTCATACTTTACTACTTTCCTTACTGGTTCAGTATGTTAACATGAGTTTTCTCCTAAAAGACCCACATTACTTTTAGTTTAGTTTAGTTAAATGTACCACGATTTTATTCGCAATTTTCTACTTATGTGGATGTAATATAGCATTTCGGGTTCTTGAAAGTTGATGTAGCTTTATGACATAGCCCTCTTTAAATGGGGTGGATTTCTCATTTGACGATGCCCCAAATGTTCCACATTTTGGGGGAATTTTGGGACGTTTTTAACCGAATGCGCTACAATAAGTTCCCACTGCGTAGAAAATCTCCGTGCCAAGAAAGATCGATAGCTGTCTAATTTTTAAGATAGTCCCCATTTAACGGTACACCCTATTGTTCGGTATTTTGGAAATTTTTGGAAATTTTTGGCAAGTTTTTTTAAACCAAATAGCTTTAATTTAGTATTTTAAATTCCGATTTTAATTTTTCAAGATTCTTAATGGTTGCACATATATATTTGAATATTTAAAAGAGAAGAAAAATAATTTACAAAAAAAAAATTGTTATTGTGTTGTTGCTGTTTTTGGTAATTAAAGAAAAGTCCTTATTTTTGATGGCGGGCATGATAACTCCTCACTGGAACATCGGAATCCGAAAATTCCAACGGTGTTAGAATGAACTCGTATGAACTATTGTTGACTTCGCTCTAAATTTAACAAAATGGCAGACCTTTGAAAAAATATTTTTGGAAAATCGCCGGTTTTTTACCAAAAGCCATGTTAAAAAAATAAGGATGATCTTCACCGATTGGCTTTATCCTAGTTCGTACGATAGCTATACACTTACAGAGAAACGTGTAAAAATTTGGAATCGATTGGGTTATTAGTTTTTGAGTTATCGTGTCCGATGTTTAGAGAAAAGCGGGTTTAAAGTTTGAAAAGCCCTTCAGCCGTCACTTGATGCTGACACAATAAAAGTTCTTGAGATTTTCACTTCAAATTTTGTAGAGACATTCTTGAATTAGTGTAGATTCGAATTAAATAAAAACAAAATGTTGACCCCGAGAATGGGGGGGGTCCCCTTAAGTGTTTTGAATTGTCATTGGGTAGCAAATCTCTACTAAAAATGAATCGATTTCGTCCCATTTTTAGAATAATCCTTAAATAACCTTATACTCCTTTATTCGGTATTTTGGGAAGATTGGCTATATTTTGGTATTATAAATTATTTTTGGGTATCTTTCTTAATTTTTGATATCGCTATTCGTTTGAATTTAGACCCACTTAACGGTATTGGGTATTTTTGGGAATTTGGACAAGTTTTTCAACCAAATTTTCTATAATTAAATTCTCATAGTATGGCCTAAATTTTATACTCTAATACAAGTCCCAATTCTTGATCAAAAATAATTATCACGAAAGTAACATTTAAGAAATTTTCCAATCCACTTATGCAGTTCAATAAAAAAATCATAACAAAATCTTTGCCAATATTTTAATTCGATAATTGTATGGTCATACAATACACAAACCAACAACACTTCATATATACAGCTGATACAGAACATATAACACATGTTCCATTTAAATCAATCCAATTATGAACATTTTCGTGATTGTATCTGTATAATTAAATACACTGAAAACTCATTGACATCCTTCACAATCATGTCGATGGCAACTTTTTATTTCATTTTGTGAAAACTGAAGCAACATTTTTCAAATGTGTAATGGTTTCGGGGTAAATAACGATGAACACTGTATGTGGGTGTGTGTATGAGTGAGCGAACGAGCGAATGAGTATTAATTACAATTACTCAAAATGTTATAACAGAAAAGTTTGTTTCTATCTTTTGCATAGCCAGAGGCCAAATATCTTGATACACGAATTCACAATGATTGTGATGAATTGGAGAGCATAGAAAACGACTTTAGATTAGGTGAGGAGGGTATATTTTGTTTTGCTGATGATTACCAACATGAAACATGGATTGTAACACTTTTCCGCAAATATGGAAATATAAGAATGATGTTAACAGCCATATCATCAGTGTTGTTGTAGTTGAGAACGGGTGTTTTTAATTTAGCAACCAAATGGCACAGTATATTTAGAAAAATTAAAACGTGTAAAAATATTATTTTTAAAATCCATTGAAATTTTGCACTAATATTGGATATATTTTTTAAGAACTTTTTTAAACACAATCAGCTTTAATTTGAGTTCTTACTGAATATAAAAGTACTTGCCATTTCGTTGGAGTATGTCGCTTAAACCAGAGGATTTAGAAATTTTTAGCCCAAAAGTCTGGGTCCATTTAACCCGCAAAATACTGACCGATAGTCATCAAAACTGTCATGTAAATTCCATGGCCAGGCTACTTTCTCTGTATACATTTTTGATGATGTTCCGGTCATTTTTATGGCCTATAGAGCTACCAAAAAACAAACTGACCAGAACAAAGTTTTTAAATCCCTTATATATTAGGTTGGGGAAAAAGAAATCTATTATTTTTATATAAAGTATAGGACTTTATTTAACATGCTTCGGAATATTCGATTTGGACCAAATATGCAGCATCTAGTAGTAGATTTTAACAATCCTCCAACAATTGCTATCTTCAAACGGTCCAATTTTTAAAAGTAGAGATCAGAATTTAGCGTTTGGCCCTATGGAAGCAACTCATAATAAATAATAATAAATAATCCCCTTCCAATCCCACCAAATGCATAACAGAACCTTCTTGGCCGTTAGTTGTGGTTTGGCCGCCGTATGATGTGCTTCGCCGCGATCGTTTTCGCATAGGGTTATCTTTCCAATTCTCACATCCAGTCACCATCTGTTTAAGAAATGGGCCTCCTATTTCCTTTTGGCCAAGGCTTCGCAGATGGAAATTCGATCCATCTTATTTATACCCTTCACCACACTGTGGTACAGAGTATTACGTCTATGTGCATATGTTTGTAACAGGCAAAAGGACACGAGAATATGCGTAGAATCACTTTTTAAGTCGATTTAATCATGCCCGTTTGGATGAAATATGGCATAGCGTACTGAATTAGGTCTAGAATGATGTGTGTTGAATCTCCTAAAAATCGGTCCAGATTTAGATATAGCTCCTATATATATTTTCGTCCGATTTAATGTAAATGGTGTTCCAAAGTCCCTATATATATCTTTCGATTTGCGCGAAATTTGCCATAGCGTAATGAATTAGGTCTAGAATGATGTGTGTTAAGTTTTGTGAAAATCGGTCCAGATTGAGATATAGCTCCCATATATATATTCTTCTGGTTTAATATAAATCTTGTATATCCCTATATATTATTTGATTTCCACGCAATTTGGTATAGTGTAATCAATTAGGTCTAGAATGATGTGTGTTAAGTTTCCTGAAAATCGGTTCAGATTTAGATATAGCTCCCATATATAATTTCGTCCATTTTTAAGTAAATGGTGCACCAAAGACCCAAAGTTAGGACGATTTACACACAATTTTCCACAACGTACTGACGTTAATATAACCTAGCGTATGGAAAGTTTTGAAATCGGTTCAGATTTGGATACTGCTCCTGTTTATATTTTCTGCAAATTTTAGGTAAGTTATGGAGCAAGTACTCACAATGTGGCCGATATGCAAAAAACATACTGAAATTAGGATAACTTAACCTGTGACAAGTTCCGATGAAATCGGTTTAGATTTTTTATTTTCATGTTAATGGTCCTTCAAAAATGCAACGTCTGTTGGGATTCATCTGTATAGTCGACCCTTCCGACCTTACTACGTTCCTTACAGCTTTTTTTCTGTGAATTGGTGTGGCACCCGAACATCGAGCTTCTTTTTGAACCGAGCTTTTTGTAAATGGTTTAAAACAGTTTTATGGTCGATTTTTAGCTCCTGGGCGATATTACGACCGCTAACATGTCGGTCAACTTCGATAATTTCTCCGATTTTATCGACATTTTCGACGACCGGCCTAATGGATTTCTTTTTTTCTCCAACATAATATCAACAGACCATTACCAAAAACAATAGGGGACTTCTGTGGGCAAAACATCCTAGATATATAATTTCGTGGCCACAACTTTGGTCTGTAACGTATTTACAAATTATAATGGACAGACGGCCGGAAATGTCTACAACGACTATGGGCTAGATATGGCGATCGGTATACTAAAAGGTGGGCCAAGGACCAATATTATTTAGCGGCGTTACAAACTTTTGGGGTCACACAAAGCTGTAATACCCTTACAATATAATTGTGTAGATTATAAATATATGGGCCCACCAACTATTTCGGGGGAGCCCGGCCACCCGGTGGCAGGTATGCCAAATTACAGACTCCAACAAGAACACGTGATGGCAAATTACAGGCAATTTGTAGAAAAAATGTGGCTAAAAACTTCAGAATGACAAAAAACTAGATTTCATCAATTTCGCTGGTCCCATGACCGTCGTTTAGTCTCCACGGGTATAACTATAGTCTTCTCTTCATATATGCATGTTCGTAATAGTTTGTTAAATAATCATTTAAATTATGCTATAATTATTTTGCACAATTTTTAAACCACTGTTCTCCCCCTGTGGCATTCAACATAATTGTCGTTGAACAAATAATTCTAAAGGATTTTTCTATGTGGCACATCTACCGACATTGACACCCAGAGCCATTTACAAGTAAAAACTTTGTTAATGACATCCCTCATTTCTGGCTCAACGTCTAAATAACAACAAAGGCTTATAAATAATGTGATCCCGAGTGCTGTGTTGGTTGTGCTTATGAAGGAATCATGTAACTCTTTTAGCCCCTCCAGATGTGAATTTCATTTGGCAAAGCAATGGGAAATGATTGTGTGTTTTGTTCGAAGTTTTGTTCTATTCTGTTTTATTTTTCATGCTTAATTACTCTCAATAAGTGTATGGTGTTGAGTGATGAGTTTGCAACATTTCTTAGTAAATGAAATAAATTCATTTCACTTTCATTGCAAATAATACCCAGTGAAGTTTTTGAAGAGAATTTTATTTGGTAGGGAGTTCATGTTTATGATTTTTATATAAAATGGGATTTGAGCGAAGAAAAATGTAATAAGGATTTGAACATGTGAATACCAAATCTATTTGTTGAGGAGGAAATCATTCTATTTTGTTATAATGGACTGCATTAATTATGTTAATTCTTGATAAAAGTTTATAAGCCATTTTAGTTTTTTGTGGCAAAATGTTTACTTGGTTGTCGTATTTCTACTGTAACATCAATGCTTATTTTTACTTATAACCGGTGTCGATATTCTTGTTAGAGGCATTATGTTAGTACACATGTGTGCTAAGTGAATTAAGAAGAAAATTCATTTACATTTGTAGAAACTCAAAACGAAATTGCCCTAGGCTTATTTCTTGTCTCATTTAATTTTAAAACGACTGTAATACACTTTTAGATAGGAAAATTGATACGTTTAAATATTTTTATTAAACGTCGGTTATATACGGACTATACACAAAAATCTATTCAAATTGTTACACTTTGGAAATTTAATTATCGGAGACCAAAACACCCATAAAAATGTATGCCTTTCCAGAGAAAACAAGCCTCTCAACACTAGCAAAAGCACAATGAGTTTTCTACAGGGTTTCTAGTATATTTTTTTGAGTCAAGTTTTGCTGTATTGGAAAGGACTTTTATTCATATCAAAAATAGGTCGAGGTGTCAGCTTTAGATACATAATCATAAAAGAGTATACTAGTCTATAGGAATGTTTATCGAGAGTCAAGCAAACATCCCAGTCTTAAAATATAATAACGGCATGAAGAATTTAACCCAACGGGAACCAAATTAGAAGAAAGTGGGTTAAAAACGTGCCAAAAATATACCCAAAATACAAAATACTATGCGTCCTTTAAAAGTGAACCAATATTGACCATCTTTGGCACAACGATTTCCTGCGCATTGTGAATTGGGAAATTTTCTATCCAATTACAAATCCAAAACCATTAAGGAAAGCAGTAAAGTCGTGCGGGGCCGACTATATGATACCCTTCACCACATTGGGTATATTCAACAGATGAATCCTAACAGACGTCGCATTTTTAAAGGACCATTAACATTAAATTGGATCCATAAACATTTCATTTTGCACACGATATTAAATTGTTCATTTGGTCAGATATAGAAGCTATATTTATATCTGAACCGATGTCAGGAAACTTAACACACCTCATTCTAGACCTAATTCATTACGCTGTGCCAAATTTTGTGCAAGCCGTTGTACACCATTTACCTTAAATCGGACGAAAATATATATGGGAGCTATATATAAATCTGAACCGATTTCCACGAAACTTAACACACATCATTCTAGACCTAATTCATTACGCTGTGCCAAATTTCGTGCAAATTGAAAGATATTAAAGGACTTTGATGCACCATTTACATTAAATCGGACGAAACTATATATGGGAGCTATATCTAAATCTGTACCGATTTTCTCGAAACTTGGCAGATATCACTCTAGACTCAATTCAGTACACTATGCCAAATTTCGTGCAAATTAAAAGATATATAGGGACTTTGGTGCACCATTTACATGAAATTGGACGAATCTGTATATGGGAGCTATATCTAAATCTGGACCGATTTTCTCGAAACTTGACAGACGTCACTCTTGGCTCAATTCAGTACGTTGTGGCAAATTTCGTGCATATCGAAGGATATATAGGGACTTTGGTGCACCATTTACATGAAATCGGACGAAAATATATATGGGAGCTATATCTAAATCTGGTCCGATTTTCTAGAAACTTGACAGACATCACTCTAGGCTCAATTCTGTACGTTATGCCAAATTTGGTGCAAATCGAAAGATATATAGGGACTTTGATGCACCATTTACATTAAATCGGACGAAAATATATATGGGAGCTATATCTAAATCTAAACCGATTTCCAGGAAACCTAACACACATCATTCCAGACCCAATTCATTACGCTGTGCCAACAGACAGACGGACATGCATATGTCGTTTCCAGGAATTAGGACTTTCTTAGGACACATTATGGCGTATTTTGCATTAAGACATACACTTCTATATAAAATGCGATATACAATGAAGCGCATTTCTCACTCGGAATGTATGTAAATAATCATAATTTTCGTATTTCTGAGTAACCTCAAGTAAGTGAAGAGAAGCCATTACAATCAGAAAAAGCCATTGTTTGGCTCTTTGGTCCGAAGGGGTGATTTGATTATTTGTATACCTTACACAAATATGTTGTCAGATTATTATAGCATTGTGCAGCCCAAGAGTTTGTAACGCCGCGAAATATTGGTTCTAGTCAGAGTAGATCTAGACGTGTGTGTCGTCGTTCGATACAGGCCACAGTTATGAAGCAATCGTCACGAAATTATGGTCAAAGTTATGGTTATGGTCAAAGAAGACCCCTATTGATGTTAATAATTAGGGGATGAAATTGACCAAAAACTTTACATCGCGAAGATTTACATTGGGAAGGGTATCGGACCAAAGAATAAGCATGCAAGTTTTGATAAAGATAGGTCAATATTTAGCGGGTGAAATGGACCCTGACTCTCGTGTGAAAAATTACAAAATTTGTATTCTATAGCGTACATATTTACTCCTGAAGGACATAGACCCGAAAAGTTGAAAATATATCAAAGAAGAGTGGTTGACCATTATATTGTCGTATGTACTCGGATGTGGGAGTTACACGTAAATATTTACAGTTGCTTACGTGTTCAGCTATTATGTAATAGCCCATTACCACACTGGGGGTGGAAATATAGCGCTGATAATTTTGAAATGTTCCATGAAGTTTCAGTTGTGGTCAAGGACAACGCCTATCATTTTCAGTGATGATCAAATAATAATTTGGGAATGAAGTGCACCGAAAACTTAATTTTTTGTATTTTTTTTCGAATCGAACATCACATCACAACCCACGGTAAAGGGACAGAAATTATTACAAGAAATTAGAAGGACTGTACAGTGTAAGGAAAATGTGCTGTTGACCTCTAATCGGGCAAGAGGCTGCAACTATCACGAAATATTGCCCAGGCTCGGAATAAAAATCCACAGAAAGATAGAGTTCCGTGGTAGTTGTGTAGAGTATCGTATGATCGGCCCCGTCCGTCTATACTGCTCCCCTCACTGGTTTTAAATTGTTGGCCTTTTCTTGGGAAGAGAAAAGAAAGATTAGACGGATGTCTAATCTCTATAACAAAAGTTACCAAGCCACGCATATAAAATTTCCGACCGATTTTAGGCGTTCTGAAAGTTCACCTTTTAGAGGACGGTATTATAAGTTATAATATGGTTTACATTTTGCCATTCTAATGGTATAGGGTATAATATCGCCTGGTCCGTCCTTTTATACTACTCCACTTACTGGTTTATTATCTACATTTATTTATTATTATAACCAGTAAGGAAAGTAGTAAAGTCGGACGAGGCCGACTATATGACACCCGTCACCATAATCCCCTCAATGGCCTTAATCCGGGGTCAATGACCCTTAATCCGGATTAAGCTTTAATCTCCTTAGTGACCCTTAATCCGGTTAGTAACCCTTAATCCGGGGTCAATGACCCCTAATCCGGATTAAGGGTTACTAATGGGATTAAGTGTCATTGACCCCGGATTAAAGGTCACTGACCCCGGACTATGGGTCACTGAGGGGATTAAGGCTTAATCCGGATTAAGGGTCATTGACCCCGGATTAAGGGTCACTGAGGAGATTAAAGCTTAATCCGGATTAAGGGTCATTGACCCCGGATTAAGGCCATTGAGGGGATTATGGCTTAATCCGGATTAAGGGTCATTGACCCCGGATTATGGTCATTGAGGGGATTATGGCTTAATCCGGATTAAGGGTCACTAAGGGGATTAAGGTCATTGACCCCGGATTAAGGGTCACTGAGGGGATTAAGGATTAAAGGTCATTGACCCCGGATTAAGGGTCACTGAGGGGATTAAGGTCATTGACCCCGGATTAAAAGTCATTAATCCGGATTAAGGGTCACTAAGGGGATTAAGGGTCATTGGCCGCGGATTAAAGGTCATTGACGCCGGATTAAAGGTCGTTGACCCCGGATTAAGGGTCACTGAGGGGATTAAGGGTCATTGAGGGGATTAAGGTCACTGAGGGGATTAAGGGTCATTGACCCCGGATTAAAAGTCATTGACCCCGGATTAAAAGTCATTGAGGGGATTAAGGGTAATTGACCCCGGATTAAGGGACACTGAGGGGATTAAGGCTTAATCCGGATTAAGGGTCATTGACACCGGATTAAAGGTCATTGAGGGGGATTAAGGCTTAATCCGGATTAAGGGTCACTGAGGGGATTAAGGGTTATTAACCCCGGATAAAAGGTCATTGACTCAGGATTAAAGGTCATTGAGGGGTTTAAGGGTCATTGCTGGGTAATAAATTAATTCGAGAATGCCGTATATAACCTTAATATATAAAGGAGCTTAGTGATAAGTGAGTGACTGTGAGATCATCGTCCAGACGAAACGGCTGAAGGTAGAAGTATGAAATTTTGAGTACTTATATTACTTGGCGTAATGATTATCTCCTTTTTAACAACATCTGTAAAGAAACAACTAAATTAAAATGCATTGGAATATGAAGCATATTTTAGATATTACATACAATATTTCATTAATTGCCATTTATTTGCCCCATCATAAGAGTAAAACAATGCATTTAAATAATGATATAAATAGTTATATATTCTTTTAAACTTACCTATTTCAACCAAGATATCACGTCTTCTGTATCTCAAATTTCTTATATATATTTTCAAAAACATTTTTCTCTTCGTTTCTGTCGATATTTCATAGTACACTCGATTGAGACTATTTATACCCTACACAACTATGTTGTCAGGGTATTATAGCTTTGTGCAGCCCCAAATGTTTGTAACGCCGCGAAATATTGGTCCTAGACCCACCTTTAAGTATACCGATCGTCATATCTCGACTAGCTGAGTCGATCAAGACATGTGTGTCCGTCCGTCTGTCCATTATAATTTGTAAACACGATACAGGCCACAGTTATGGACCAATCTTCACGAAATTTTGCATGTAGGATGGGTTCTGGCCAATGAAGACCCCTATTGTTTTTGGAAAAGATCGGTTAATATTTAGGGGATGAAATGGACCAAATACTAAATTTTTGTCGGTTTTTCTGGTCGCTCCAGAGGCCGCAATTATGGCCCAAACACCGCGAAATTTTGCATGGAGAAGGGGATCGGGCCAGATAATAAGCATGCATGTTTTGATAAAGATCGGTCAATATTTAGCGGGTCAAATGGACCCTGACTTTTGTGTGAAAAATGGCAAAATTTGTATTCTATGGCATATATATTTACTCCTGGAGGATGTAGACCCCAGGAGTTGATAGCATATCCAAGAGGAGTGGTTGGCCTTTAAATTGATACCAAATATAGTGATGTATCTACTCAGATGTGGGAGTTACAGTCAAATATTTACAGGTGCTTACGTATCCAGATATTATTTAGCAACCAATTACCACATTAGAGGGAGAAATATCGCGCTGATGGCTTTGAAATTTTTCATGAAGTTCCAGTTATTGTCAAGAACAACGACTACAATTTTCGGTGATGATCAGGATACAATTTTGGGATGAAATGGACGGAAAACATAATTTTTTGTATGTTTTCGAGTAGAGTATAATCCGAAAATCACAACACAACCCACCGTGAAGGTAATCTGGACAAGTAATTAGAAGGACTGTACTGAATATTCGAAAAAAGTAAGAAAGAGGTGTTGTTGACCTCTAATCGGACAACAGGGGGCAAATATCACGAAATACTACTCAGACTCAGAATAAACATCCTCAGAAAGTTAGAGTTCGTGGTAGTTGTGTAGGGTATCGTATGGTCGGCCCCGTCCGACTATACTGCTCCGCTCACTGGTTTTGTTTTGTTTTCATTTTTCGAGAAGAACGACATTTTCGACGACATATCATGTTTTTAGGCGTTACTTATTAAATACTAATCACATTCAGAATCCGAGTTTTGATCTGAATTAGTTGGTAGCATTGGATCCTCCAGTAGTTTAAGGACTTCTTCAGATAGTGGCTCACTATATCGATGGTTAAGAGATGTACTACGAGACAAACTTGCTATTTTTTGGATCAGAAGAAAATAGAAACCCATTGAAAAGATACCTCATTGTTTCTTCACGACTAATTTTTCTGGTGTACAGTTCCCTGTAGTTCCGAAAGTCCTTATTTCTGGATTCCATTGCTTCTTCAGACAACATTCCTATGGGCAAAGCTGCACATTTAATTATATCAGCTCCATGCACTAATATTTTGTGTATGCTTGAAGGCATATAGAACCAAGAATATAACTCTACGAAAAGAGTAAATGTTTCCACAGTAAGTTTTTTAAAAGACTGCGTTAATAGCATATCCACAGGCCATGGTTGAAAGGATGATACTAGAATGTTTAATTAATTTTTCATCAACACAAGTTATCGACGATACCAAGCCAGGTTGGCTAAAAAACACCTAGCAGTATTGCCTTCGTTTTTTGTTCCGGATACTGACTTAGGTGTGTCAACAATAATGTGCATTTCTTTCTTCAAATCATTAATGATACGTGCCTTCCTTTCTTCGAAAAGTGGACGATCGGAGCTATTAATTTTCCACTTTTTCAAAACCAGTCGGTATGATACATATATGATACATATACATTCTAAACATCGAATCCTTGCATGTAAGGTAGACAGACCGTATTCGTATAAGTTGATGTTTGGGGTTAATGACGAAATTTTGTTGTAATCATTTATTGCTTTTGGTGTTGTACCGCAAATTCCACATGTTTGGGTAGATAGATGATATTTTTTCAGGGTTCATAAAGTAGACCCTTTACCTGCGGTATTTGAGAAGACTCTTACACCCGATTTCGTTGTAATTTCAATTCTTATTTAGAAAGACATTTGGAATAAATGTATATTCTGTGCATGAGTTTAAAATCAACGTTTGGAGCAGCTTACTTAAATACCCTCATTTTCATACTCACACCCAGTACTCTGGAACCTTAGGATGGAAATTTTAAACTTGTTTTTTTTTTCTTATCTGCTATGCTGTGATCTATTCTAAGTCATATTTGATAAATTATATCAAAAAAATTCACAAATTTTTAATTTTATTTGAACAAAACCTTAAAAAAGCTACCTACACCAAAGGAAGTCGCAGGAAAAAAATTATTATCATGTTCCAGACAGACACACAAGAAATATAAAACAAAATCAACGCTGAACTCGACTGCACTCCATACTAAACCCCTATTTTAATTGAAGGAATTAAAAAAAAAAAACGGAACTTACATATATTTAGCCCGAAACACCTAAATTAAAACAACTTATGGGTTATATAACTATATCATTTAATTAAATACCAATACTATCTATCAAAAATGGACCAAATTTTATAATAATATATTCACAGAATGCACACGACCATCGCAATTTTATAGCTAAAAAATACCATTTTTAACATTGGAAAAATTTTCTATTTTAAATGTACCGTTATTCCGTACTAGCTTATTAATTCGGATTATTTTATACGGACTTAAGTACTCTCAACACTCTACTTCAAAACTGCATTAATGTTTTAAAGTTTCCTTCAACTTCATTTTTTTATTTTCTGCGCGCTAGATCGGTATTTTTTCCCACTGTGAGACGGACGGACGGACGGAGGGACATGCATAATCGACTTAAAAAGTGATTCTATGCATATTCTCAAAAAGAACCATGGGTCTATCTCGTTTCCTTTTGCTTGTTACAAACATATGCACAAAGACATACTACCCTGTACCACAGTTTGGTGAAGGGTATAATTAAAGCTGATTGTATAACTACCACTATCGAAACCCCATGAAAACTTCTTCTGTAACTCTGTTTATTGGACTATCGTGAGGTTTTTTATTTTAAATTAGTCTATACGGATCTGATCTAGATGCAGAGGGGTTGAGGAAAACCTAAATAAGATCCCAATAAAAAATAACTAAACCAGTAAGGAAAGTAGTAAAGTCGGACGGGGCCGACTATATGATACCCTTCACCACTTTGAGTATATTCAACAGATGAATCCTAACAGACGTCGCATTTTTAAAGGACCAGTACAATGAAATTGGAACCATAAACAGGTCACTCTGCAACCGATACTAAATTGTTCATTTGGTCAGATCTTCAGGATTCAGGAAACTTAACATACATCATTCAAGACCTAATTTGATACGCTGTGCCAAATTTCGTGCTTAAATCGACTCAAAAAGTGATCCTATGCATATTCTCAAACGGAACCATGTGTCTGTCTCGTTTCCTTTTGCCTCTTACAAACATATGACATAAGACATAATACCCTGTACCAGAAAAAAGAATTTGGTTCAAGAACCTCAAAACCTGGGGGCTACCAGAAAAAATTGACCAATATTTATAATTTATAGTGAAGAGATGTACTACCTAATAAGAACTCGACGTACTAAATTACAGTCAATTTGGTCGAAAAATACGATCAGAACCCCCAAAATACCAAAAATTTGGGGGTACCGTTATATGGGGACTACCAGAAAAACTTAACCTATATTTATAATTTTTAGTGGAGTAATTTGGTACCCAATAAGAACCCAATGTACAACATTTCAAAGAATACAGTTATAAAAGAAGCCCAAGAACCCGAAAATACCGAAAATTGGGGATACGCTTATATGGGGGCTTTCCGAAAAAATTTACCTTTATTTATAATGTTTGGTAGGGAGATTTGCTACCTAATAAGAACACAAAGTACCAAATTTCAGCGAATTCGGCCGAAAAATGCGATCAAAACCCCCAAAATACCGAAAATTGGGGGTAACTTATATGGGGGCTATCCGAAAAAATGGACCTTTATTTATAATATTTGGTAGGGAGATTTGCTACCCAATAAGAACTCAAAGTACCAAATTTCACCGAATTCAGTTAAAAAACGCGCTCAAGAACCTCAAAATACCGAAAATTTGGGTGTACCCTTATATGGGGGCTATCCGAAAAAATTTACCTTTATTTATAATTTTTGGTAGGGAGATTTGTTACCCAATAAGAACACAAAGTACTAAATTTCAGCGAATTCGGTCGAAAAATGCGATCAAAACCCCCAAAATACCGAAAATTGGGGGTAATCTTATATGGGGGCTATCCGAAAAAATGGACCTATCTTTATAATTTTTAGTAATATTTACATGTAATATTTAGTTACATGGCGAACATTACGTATTTCTCACCAAAATTCCCATTTTTCCATGTATGCCATTTCAAAATGTACAACGGCTCTTTTAAAATACCACGACATTTAATCCTTCCAACGGCTAATCTTTTAATAATAATAGTAGAGGAAATATTTTCCAAATTAGTTCAGGTGTTGTTGATGTTTTTGTTCTTGTCGTTGGATTCTTAATGGCCTATTGTTATGCGGCTAACACAATGAAATTAATATCCGATTAAGCGTAAGTGCCTCGACACACCGCAACACATCACTCTGAACACCAACCATTATAGAACGAGAACACCTTGAAGTACGCGTAAGTGAGAATGTAATGCATTACATGACACTTGTGGCATGCCACACAATTTGCATATGCCATCAATGGAACATTACGCACATAACATTCATACTGAAGACTTTTGTGGTTTTTTGCTCTGTTCTGTTCAGCCAAGACGCACGAATCAGCGACATTTTGAGGAAGTGTATCACAAGACATTTAAGGACCTGAGGTAAGAACAAAAGCAATACAAAGACAAACAAATGTCACTTGAAATATGCCAAGGGAGGAGGAGGTGGGGGACGAAAGGAATACCAATTGGGGAGACTCGCCTGCCCCTTTGCACTCAACTTAAACCACATTCAATTTGCTTTCATTTGCATACTAAAAATGCACATTCTGTCCTTATTACACATTTAAGGAATTATGCAAATGTGGACCACTAAACCAACAGTACAGACCAGAAAAAAATGAAGCGAAAAAACGACCAAACCAAAGACGTCTCAAGTTAGTAAAGTATATTCACTTGTCAGTATGTGTTCACTTGATGCTACTAGCCAGCCGCCTTGAAGGCACAAAGAATGCTGCTGAAAAAAAGCAAAACCAAATCGAAACCAAACTCCCCAAGAAACCGGCCAAGCATTACCAGCATCGTCGTCATCGTCAACATCGTCATCTGTATGGGGGAGCGCTGCTTGGCAAGTAGACAAAGAAACAGGAATCATTTTCAAATTCCTGGCTAAAGTGAAAACAAATGGAGACATACTTGTGTACATCAACACAATTGTTTTACATTTTCCCTTGTAAAGTACACACAGCATTTTTGCTTTTTTTTCAATTTCTGCCACATCAACTTCAAGTTGATTCAACTAACCAACATCTTTGTTGTCCTCACCGTCGTCGTCGCCGTTGTCTTCTGGAAATCTTCAAGCAAGCTATCAGTTGGTGGTGGAAGCTCACATCGAATTCGTTTTGTTTTTGGCCATAGAACCACAAGTGTTCTTCACAAACTATCCCAAAAGTGTAATGGTAATAAGAGACAAAGAATGGCAACATATTGGCCACAACAAAAGTACGAATTGAAATTTTTGTTACAGTGGGTCACGGAGATTTGGTTTTCAAGGGAGTTAGAAGTTGTCTTTATTTTTGGAGGGAACTTTTCATAAACTTCATAATAATTAGCTTGTATGTTGCTTATACTCTGAGATAGTTATATACAAAATTATAGGCTCTCAGAGTGGAAAACTGGCCTCGCAAGAAAGTACCAATAATGAAGCGGGTCTATTAAATGGGGGGTGCTATAAAAACTAATCCCTATGTTAAAAATTCACAAGGAATCGGGAATGCCAAACTACGGTGGGGAAATTATGTACAAACTCTTCTGAGACCATATAAAGGTATCTCTAACCTACAGGAAGACGAAATACCAAATAACATCTACCGCAGTGGAATATGCGGCAATCGTCTTCAAAACACAAAAATTGGGGAATATGAGAGACTATGCCAACATTTGGACATATGTATACTTTTTTCCTGCAAAAATGTTTTTCATCAAATACGAACCCGTAATTCCATTTTACACCTCTTCGTTGGAAAAGTAAGGAAAACATTCGAACTATCGAAAAGGGGTAGTTAACATCCAAAATACCGAATGGGGGTCCGAAACATTAGATCCGAAACATTAATTTTTAGTGTGAAAATTTGCTACACCATGAGATCTCAAAATACCAAATTACAGCTAATTCGGTGAAATTCAAAAATTTCCAAAATACCAAATGCGGATGCGTCTAAATCGTCATAGAATATTTTGAAGGGTTGCAAACTAAAAGTGCTGATGCCTTTTAGAACTTTTCGGCTGTTCCCTGGCATTCCAAGATTCTATGGAGAAAATCGGGAAGGTCAAATTTGGGGCGATACAGTCGGACTGCAATACTTAAATCCATAAAAATTCGAGCTATTTAAAAAATCAAACTTTTCAAATACTAGATTTTTAACGACATGGATGTTTATCAAACATTGTCTGGGAATTACAATCACTTCGTGGGGAAAATGCTGCTAAAAACTTCCACATGGCGACTATGTTAATACTCAGACATATATTGATAATTTTCAGCATAGAAAAACATGAACTGATATTGTTAATGCTTTTCACAGCTTTATGTTAATTTCGAATAAAGCGGGATGCTAAATTCAAAACATCGAAATTAGGGTATTATGCCATTGTGCATATGTTTGTAACAGCCAAAAGGAAAACGAGATAGACTCATGGTTCCTTTTGAGAATATGCACGGAATCACTTTCTAAGTCGATGTATACATGTCCGTCAGTCCTTCCGTCCGTCTGTCTTTTTTCCATTTTTAATTGTAAACAATGTATAGGTAGCATTTATGATCCGAATGAGATAAAATTTGGCACGACTCTCTTTTTTGTCCCAAGGACGAACCCTATTGAAATTGGAGAAAATCCATTCAGATTTGTATATGAATGGAGCACCAAACTGCACAGTGTAATGAAATTACTACAGGTTAAGGTCCGTGACGTTTCCTTGAAATCGGTTCAAATTTAGATATAACTCCCATATATATTTTCGTCCAATTGTATGTAAATGGTGCATCGAATAGCCTACATTTTTTCCATATACATGCAATTTGACAGGGGTATGGGATTTAGTGCAAAATGTTTTGTTGTTGTTGTAGCAGCTTGCACCGCTGTGTATTTCTCCTTAACCTTGTTCTGCTTCTAACTCCAAATTCAAAAAGGCTGCGACCTCTGTTGGTTTTTGGCTGGACAGTTAAAAAGGTGTAGCTTGTCATATGGACCATTACCACATACCGGCAGGATATTACTGACCGCGACGTCGATTCGTGCCCGCCTGCGACTGCTGGATCGTATTCACACGACATTATCGAAATGTTTCCTCAACTGCATCCGTGTGAATACGATACAATCCTGCTTGATAGGCCTGTTCATCTAGAGGCTGCCTTTTGTACCTCTCTCTCACCAGATTATGAAGATCCTTCCCACCATGACTACGTGCCGGGTACCTATCCATTAGGTAATGATTTGGATGGCTACTTCTATAACACCCAAGCAGGTATTGCATCGACAACATCATGTTGTTTTGATGCACAGGGAGGATCTTCGTCTCCTCATGTAAGTGGTATATTGGAGTCACGAGGAAGCACCCTGTTGCAGTCCTCAGGGCGGCATTCTGGCTAGATTTAAGATTATTCCACTGCGTTTCACTAAAATTAGCAGACCACACTGGCGCCGCATAGTTTATCACAGGCCGGTCTATTGTTTGGTATGTCATTAACAAGGTTTCTTTGTCAGCTCCCCAAGTGCAGTCGGCTAGCGACTTGAGAACCTTGTTTCTGCTCCTGATCTTATAGCAAATAGCTGTCGCATGCGCTGACGACTTATATAGGCAATCGACTGTGACCCCTATAACCTTGGGGTAGTTGGTGGTCGGAATTGTGGACCCATTGACCTGGACATTAAAAGGTAGCCGCATCTCCGCTGTCCATGTGGTAAACAGTTCCGGAAATATCACCCCTCCTTGGGGAACTCCTTGTTCAACTCTACTAATGTTTTGGGGTAGTTGTGGACCCATCGATCTCCACATTCAAAGGTAGTCGCATTTCCGTTGTCCATGTGTTAAACTGTGTGGCCGTTGATTTAGTGGCAGATATTTCCATATATCCACGAGATAGTGATTCAGCCTCTCGCAAATGTCATCAATTGTAGGTCCTTACGCCATGATTGTACAATCATGGACGTATGTTACGATCCTTACGCCGTCCTGTCTGCGTGGAATTCCAGAAAGGTAGAGTTTAAACAGTTCCGGAGATATCACCCCTTCTTGGTGAACATCCTGTTTAACTTTACTAATGTTTTGTGTGAAGGTTTGTTGAAATCGGTTTAAATTTAGCTCCCATATGCAAATTGTCCGTCCGATTTATACAAATGGTGCAGCGAGGACCCTCACCTAACATAGAATATTAAATAGCGTATTGGATTGAAATCGCTTCAAGTTTAGATATAGCTTCCGTATATATTTTCATCCGATGTCATCTAAATGGTTTACAAAGAACTAAAGTTTGTCCGATTGGGAGGAATTTGTGCCCAACGTTGCCACGTTGAACTTATAATAACGTGCATTGGATTTTGAGTAGCAAATGTCTCTACCAAAAATAACCAACATTGGTCTTTTTTTCTGAGTAGGCCCCATATAAGCATAACCCCAATTATTCGATATTTTTGGGAGGTTTGAGGTGTCAACTCTATCTACTAGACATGATCAATAACACTACCTCGAAATGTTCGGTATTTTGGGAGCTTGGATACGTGCTTCAACTAAATTAACTGTAATTTTATATTTCGGATTCTCATTGAGTAAAAAACTCTCTATCAATATTTATTTATATTTAAAATTCTCTTGTCAAATCTTCCTATAATAAATTGTCAATGTCAGCTTACGGTTTGGTGGAAGTGGCTATAATTTGGCATATCGTTGTTGATACGGAATAGCAAAATATAAATATTTTGGTTTGGTTTACATATATATCGAACGTAATAACAAGTTTAATGTAAAAATTACTATATGTAGACCCCCAATGTTTTATTTATTATAAATCCTGTACCGGCATTTAAAAGGGTGACGCCAAATAAATCATGGAACTCAATTCACCTAATCAGCAAAAACCACCCAGGAATGTCTCGCAAATTTCTACAAAAATCTTAAGGACTACATTTAAACTGATTTTTTGTAACTGAGCAATAACCATCAACATATGATCTACGATTTTCTCAAACAACAAAAATTCCACAGTAAATTCCTTAACTGCTACTTAACGGCATCCGATTCAACACCAACCAAACCGCTGTCGTTTTCTAACAATTTCAGTTTGTCATGGTTCCAAAAAGTAAAGTGTGTTTAAATATATTTCGTCTTCGTTTCCACATTATTTCGTTTTCTTCAAAAATTTTTTGTGGCCGAAGATTTTAGCGGTTAAATCTATTTGTTTAACAAGAAACAACGACTATAGAACTAGCAAATAGAAAAAAAAACAGCAACTACTACTCACTTCTGACACTGAAGTAGCAGATTACCCGGCAACATGAATATCATTGGAGAACAATTTCGTTTGTGGTAACAAAACGGAGAGACAAACTAAATGGAAAATTTGCAATGGAAATTTCATGGGCTGTGTTGCAACATGCAGAGTTTACAATGTTAGGAGGATTTCTTCTTTTATTTTTTTGGAAAAGTGTAAAGTGACAAAGATGGAATAAAGAGACGAGAATGAAATTTTGGGTTTTCTCAAGTTTGCATTCAAATTTACATATGTTACTACTAAGTTCGGTAGGATACTCGAATAAAGTATCTTTAAGTCCGCTTGTAATGCATGTACGAGAGGCTTTGTATTGGTTGTAAGTATGCATTAGGCGAATTGTGGTCATGATTTTAAATGTGGAATTTATTTTGGAGTGAAGTGCTTAGCTTTGACAATTTGTTTGGGTTTTAAAGGTTTAGAAATAATTTTTTTAATGTGTTCCTATAAAATAGCATTGGAACAAAATAACTGCTTTCGAACTTAGGCTAATTCTTGTAGTTAGATTTATATGGGTTCTTAGCTGGCTTTTAAGAGAACTTTTGTTCCATAAGCCGAACTTAAAAAACAGTAAGGAAAGTAGTAAAGTCGGACTGGGCCGACTATATTATACCCTTCACCACTTTTGGTATATTCTACATATGTATCCTAATATATGCAGAATATATCTGAACCGATTTTAGGGAAACTTGCCAGAGACTAATGTATATTACATCAGTACGTTGTGTAAATCGGCCTAGATATTGATCTTTTCACGAAGCTTAGCAACATCATTCTAGACTTAATTCAGTACCCTATACCAAAATTCGTTCAAATCGAAAGATATATAGGGACTCTGGTGCACCAATTACATAAAATCGGACGAAAATATATATGGGAGCAATATCTAAATCTGAACCAATTTTCACGAAACCTAGCATACTTTATTATAGACGCAATTCAGTATGCTATGCCAAATTTCATGCAAAACGAAAGATATATAGGGTCTTTGGTGCACCAATTACCTTAAATCGGATGAAAATATATATGGGAGCTATATCTAAATCTGGACCGATTGTCACGAAACTTTGCACACATCATTCTAGTATCAATTCAGTACGCTATGTCAAATTTCGTGCGCCTTTGGTGCACCATTTACATAAAATCGGACGAAAATATATATGGGAGCTATATCTAAATTTTAACCGATTTTCAAGAAATTTTACACACATTGTTCTAGACTTGATTCAGTTCGCAATGCCAAATTTCGTACACATCGAAACATATATAGGTACTTTGGTGCACCATTTACCTTAAATCGGACGAAAATATATATGGCAGCTATATCTAAATCTGGACCGATTTCCAGGAAACTTAACACACATCATTCTAGACATAATTCATTACGCTATGCCAAATCGAACGATATATAGGGATATTGGTACAGCATTTACATTAAATCGGACGAAAATATATATGGGAGCTATACCTTAATCTGGACCGATTTTTCCCAATTTCAATAGGGTTCGTCCTTGGGCCAAATAAGTGACCTATGCCAAATTTCATCCAAATCGGATAATAAATGCGACCTGTACTTTGTTCACAAAAATACAGGGACAGACAGACAGACGGACGGACATGCATAAATCGACTTAAAAAGTGATTCTATACATATTCTAAAAAGGAACCATGTGTCTATCTCGTTTCCTTTTGCCTGTTACAAGCATATGCAAGATTTACAGGCGCCTCGGTCTTTTGCCCATCTCATCCAATTTGAAAGACTATGTTCGGCAATGTTGTCATCCACTTGATCTTTCTATATTATTCGTGGCCTTCCCTATCTGCGTGATCAGCTCGTTCGCTTTTATATGCCTTTCGAGCTGGGGCATACTCATCCGTTCTCACAACGTGGCCTAGCCAACGAAGTCGCTGCAGCACGATACGTCTGAATGTGTCGATGGTATAGCTCATGGTTCATTCGACGGCGATATTGACCGTCGACGCAGATCGGCACATAGATCTTTTTGAGAATTTTTCTCACATGAGCTGCCTCATCAGCTTGCGTAAGTATCCATGTTTCATATCCATATAACAGCAAGGGTAGTTTCACGGTCTCGTAGAGCTTGAGTTAGGTCGGGCGGGAATTGGTCTTGTTTCTAAACTGCTAACATAGACCATAGTAGCATCTGTTGGCCAACACTATCCTTCTACGAATTTCAAAACTAATGACATTAGTTTTATTTATGGCGGTACCAAAGTATATAAAATCTTTTACTACCTCGAAGCTGTAGTTCTCAAGTTCCACAGTTGGTCCGAGTCTTCTGGACGACTTGCGCGTTGATACCATCAGCTTGGTCTTCTCGCCGTTTACAGCCAGAACAACTTTGGCAGACTCCTATTCAATTTGTTGAAAGTTGGCTGTGACTGCTTTCAATGTTCGAACCATTATGTCGATGTCATCGGCAAGTAACATGTGTTGTTTGGTGTACATAGTGCAATATCTGTTCACATTTGCATCTCGTATGACTTTTCCCAGCAGGATGTTGAACAGGTCACACGACAAACTGTCACCGTGTATGAATCTTCGTTCGGTATTGAAGGGCTCCGAGATGTCTTTTCCGACTTTAAATGCTGACCTTGTGCCACTTAAAGTTATCCTGCGTAGTCGTATTAATGTTGCAGGAATGCCGAGCGCCGACATTGCTTTAAACATCTCTGAACGGATAGAGCTGTTGAATGTGGCTTTATAGTCGACGAATAGGTGGAAGGTGTCAATGTGTTTTCGAGGGTCTTTTCCAGAATTTGGCGCAGAGTGAAAATCTAGTCAGTGGTGGATTTGCCAGGTCTGAAGCCGCTTTGGTATGGTCCAATAATGACATTGATCATTGGCTTCAGTCGTTCACACAGAACGCTGGATAGCACTTTATACCCGATGGGAAGGAGACTTATTCCTCTATAGTTGACACACATCGTCTTGTCTCCTTTTTTGTGCACGGGACACCGGATGCTGTACTAATCAGCTGGTACATGCTCTTGACCAGCATCTGACCACCATCTCGAATTGTTTGGCTGGAAACCCATCAGCACCGGCTGCTTTATTATTCTTCAGCCGATTGATTGGTATTCTGAACTTATCCTGGCTATGTGGTGTACATTCTATACCGTCATCTTTTATTGGTTCTGAGGTATCCTCTTCACTGCTACTAATTGATACCAGAAGCATTTCAAAATGGTCCTTCCAGATCCTTAAGACGCTGTCTGTATCTGTCACCATGTTTCCTTCTTTTTCTTCACAGGAGGATGTGTCTGCACCAAAGCCTTCGGACTTCATTCTGACTCCTGTACATCTCGATTTGCTCACGTTTTTCTTGCATTAAAATATCCTAGCAGAATTTTAATATCATGGCCATGACAGCTGTACTGTGCTCTTTCTAGGCATAGGGTGCAAATAAAACTGATGTAGGATAACTTCGTTTTTACACGGATTATAGCAATTCTACTCAGCTATTGGAGTGAATCTGGAAATGAGGTCTTTTATTTCCTTTTAACCGTGAATCCGCAGCCAAATTCATGTCTCGTTTCCTGGCAGCTATAATACAGGGCGTAATCATCTGATTTACTTACGTCAGCCCCTTTCCATCGCATTTCCTGTAAGGCAATAATATCGGTTTGGTTTTATTTTCTGTTGCTTTTTTATAGTAAGAGGGGTTTTCCCATTGTTGCCAACTAACCCTACGCTTTAATCCTGGGTTTTCTGAAAAGATTACATTTATAATGTAGTTCTATTATAATTCACATAACATCGGCCAAAGCCTCCGACATCAATTGTCTACCTATAATTGTCCGCAAGAGTATACCACTTTAATATTATTAAATTATTGCGGAATATTATCATACAGGAGCGCTATAGAAGGCTGCCTAACCCATGAACCAAAAAAGGAATGGACTCCATCAGCACTTCCATGAAAATGAAACAAAACTACTTAATGGCTCACATTTGTCTAAACTCGAGTAATTTATGGTTTTTACTCGAGTACGCACCACTCTATCCGACCAAGACGTTGGGCTGCTGTTTTGGTTGCTCCTATAAATTCTGAATGGCCAAGTGAATGAGTGAGTTGCAAAAGTTCTTGTATGTATAGATAGACAGGCACACGTTCCTTGTTGTTTTGCCTATTTCTCATTACCATCGTCACGTTTCTTTTTTGGCCAAGATGTCTGCCGCAGTTTTTCTTACCTGTCGCATTTGTCCATATGTATGGCAATAGACACAGAGAGGCACCACACACATTTCCATGGAAGGAATAAGGGACAGTTGCGGCATTCGAAGGGGCCTCTTTCTAAGTCAGGATATTCTGAGTGATACTAATAAATAAACTTAGAATCTTAATTTA
Organism: Musca vetustissima; assembly: GCF_032173495.1. NCBI lineage: Eukaryota > Metazoa > Arthropoda > Insecta > Diptera > Muscidae > Musca > Musca vetustissima. The sequence goes on along the minus strand of NW_026885206.1, from coordinate 5,420 downwards.
ATATATAGGTTGTTTTTACACACAAAAAATAAGGAATGCCATATGAAAATTAACCACCAAGAATGCGGAATGGCTCTTTACAGCCGTTTCTTTAGCAAAATGCTCCGAATATCATCAATATGTCAAAAAATGGGGCGAGTATTTTATATGTGGGTATTTCAGAGTGAATCAAGATAGACCATTGAGAATTCCCCATCAAAAATTCTGGATATCAAATTTCAAACGCTTCGCTTAAACTTTCAAGAAATTCGTCAATGAAGGGATACGACTATCCTGGGGCTATTCCAAAGCATCAACCTCAGCTCGACTTCATATTGGGCCCCTAGTTAAAAAAGTTCGTGTCTTTCCGGATCCAATATTAATTCCCAACTATTTGTAATGTTACTCTCCACAATCATAAGAAGGCCCTTCTCTATTAAATCACCGACATAATTCACTTTTGTCCTAACCATTCACTTCCGGTCGTTCGTTCGCTGACTGCTTGGCTGGCACGTTAAGTAATGAGATATGTAAAGAAAAAGTTAAAATAACATCAGTTGTGTATGGTTTTCTTCTCAGGTTTTGATGGGGTTTCGTCGCTCGCTCGCTTGCTTGGTAGCTGTGTACAGAAAACACAAAAATAAAACCCCAAACAATACAAAAAAGGTTAAGAGTGAATAATGTTTACCATTTGCAGACACCTGTGATGCCTTTGCATCCTCGCATACAGCAACAACAACAACAACATTTTGTGGTAATGGTGATGAGGAGTGGGGCTGCGGTAGAAGTTTGGGGAAAGACGAACTAGGTGTAAGTTACACATTAAACCAAATAAAATTGACTGCAAGAGAAATTCTTAATAGCTATAAAGATATCTGCAAGACAGGGGCACTCAACCTTGGGAATAATTAAAGCAAAAAATAAATGGGTATTCTAGGAAAGGTGACCTTTAAAGATTTTGTTTGCAACCATACATTTGGGCAAAGGTTATTACAAAAAAAGTATTTTTTTTTTGGAATATATTATGTTTTAATGAATTTTAGGAGAAATTTATTATCTACCAGATTAATGGATGTAAGCAATGTAATTTTTTAAATTATTTAAATTTTCTTGGAAAATTAATAAATTATGAGGATTTTATAAAGGATATTTCGCAACATTCGTATATAGGACATAAGACAAAGAAAGTATAGCATACAAAGGTTTACTATACGTATTTCCGATCAAAATGTTAGCTTCAAATAATTTGGAAAGCTTTAGCTTTAAATCTGAATGGTTTTCGAGTTTTTTTTTTTCAGAAAAGTGAAAATTTGGAGAGAATATTGTTGCTGTAGCCCAAACAATTGAAATTTGCCCATTCCTTGTCATTCTTACAATTTGGTTCTCCATACGGAGTGTATATTAAGTTAGTTTTTCCGTTTGTAATCAAAATTTTGAATAGAGCTGTAACTTGTCTGCAGGAAGATCAAGATCGAAAATGGGTAATATCGCTCCGAAAAAATTTGGGATACTTATTTGCTATGAAATCCCTCTCCAAAAATCGGTCTATATTTTTGTGTAGCACTCATAGTAAGGTACCAAAAATATGGCGAAAATGTTGGAGGTTTCAGCGCAGTTTTCTACCGAACTAGCTGCAATTTCGAATTTTGGATTCCTTCATAACAAAATTATTATTATTCGTCCCCCTTTGGAGGTAGTCCCCATAAAACCCTAGTTATATCCCTAACTACACTGTGGTACCTTTTGGTTCCTTTTGAGAATATGCACAGAATCACTCTCTGAGTCGATGTATTCATGTCTGTCCGTCCTCTGCCTGTCTGTCCATGTTAAATTGTAAACAAATACAGGTCGCATTTATGATCCAAATTGGATGAAAATTTTGCATAGGTCATGTTTGGTCCAAGGACGACCCGTACTGAAATTGGAGAAAATGTGAATGATTTTATGTGAATGATGAACCAAACTCTCAATATTTGTCCGATAGAGACACAATTTTGTAAGACGTACTAATTTTGATTCAGGTTGATGTATGCGAAATTTCGTTGAAATCAGTTTAGAGTTAGATATATGGTTTCGTCCGATTTTATGTAAATGGTGTATTAAACTCCCAATATTTGTCCGATTGGAGCAAAATTTTTGCACAGCATACACAATTAGGTGTAAACTGATATATGCGAAGTTTTGTTGAAATCGGTTCATATTTAGATATAGCTGCTATATATATGTTCTTCATATTTTATCTGAATTATGAACCAAAACTCCCAACATTTGTCTGATTGAGAGAACATTTTGCACAACGTACTGAATTGGGTCCAGAATGATATATGCGATGTGTTTGTGCACAAACTCCCAATATATGTTCGATTTTATAATATATCGAATGCAATTGAGGCAAGAATAAAGTGTGTTAAGGTTTTTTTTTTGAAATCGATACAAATTTAGATATAGGTCTTATATATTATTTCCCCCGATTTTAAGTAAATGGTGCACAAGAGCCTATGTTTAGAGTAATGTGTTTTAAAGTGGAAAACCCAAATGGTGTATCCAAATTTTGCCCAATTAGCTCCATGTGTTTATATGTAGCCCCCATACACAATTTTGCTGGATTTCATACAAATGGTACACCAAAGAATCTGTCCGTTTGACATGACATTTTTCATTGATTTCAGAACGGTATGTATATATAGGTTTTTATACCCTACACCATACTGTGGTACAGGGTGGTTCACCACACTGTCGTGAAGGGTATTATGTCTTTATGCATATGTTTGTAACAAGCAAAAGGAAACGATATAGGCACATGGTTCCTTTTGAGAATATGCATAGAATAATTTTTTAAGTCGATTTATACATGCCCGTCTGTCTGTCAATGTTAAATTGTAAACAAAGTATAGGTCGATTTTTGATTCGAATTGGATGAAATTTGGCACAGCTTATTTATTGGCAAAAGGACGAACCCCATTGAAATTGGGAAAAGTCGGTTCAGATTTAGATATAGCTCTCATATTTATTATCGTCGTTTTAAGGTAAATGGTGCACCAAAGTACCTATATATCCTTTGATTTGTACGAAATTTGGCATAGCGAAGTGAAATAAGTCTAGTACGATGTGTGTTAAATTTCGTGAAAATCGGTTCAGATTTAGATATAGCTCCCATACACATTTTCGTCCGATTTCATTTAAATGGTGCACCAAAGCCCCTATATATCTCTCGATATAAAGGGTGAACCCTGGACCCTATATATATATATATATATCGATTTGAAAGAAATTGGACTCAGCGTAGCCAATTAACTCTAGATTGATGTGTGCTAAGTTTCGTGAAAATCGGTTCAGATTAAGATATAGGTCCAATATATATTTTCGTCCGATTTAAGATAAATGGTGCACTAAAGTCCCTATTTATTTTTCGATTTGCACGGAATTTTTCATTGTGTACTGAGATAGGCTTAGAATGATGTGTGTTAAGTTTCCTGAAAATCGGTTCAGATTTATATATAGCTCAAAAATATATTTTCGTCGACGATCTTTCGGTTTATACGAAATTTGACATAGCGTAAAGAATAAAGTCTAGAATGATATGTGTTAAGTTTCGTGAACATCGGTTCCGATTTAGATATTGCTTCCATGTATAAATTCGTCCAATTTTAAGTAAATGGTACACCAAATACCAAAAGTAAGGCCTATTAACACAAACTTTTGCACAAAGCACTGAAGTTTAAGTAACATAGAGTGTGGATTTTTTTATTTTGAAATTTGTTCAGAGCTCCCATATGCATTTTCTTCCGATTTTAAGTAAATGATGCACCAATAACTTTTGAACTTTCTTTACAGGTTTAATGTTCACTTTATACAGTAAGGTAAAAAAAACATCGGTCCGACCTTACATAAAAATTAAGCTACTAAAATTTGCTAAACATAATTCCATATTTTTATTTTTGTCCACTACATTACAAAAGGTTGTTCACACCTGCCGCTTTTTCAATATTCTTATTAAACGATATAGATAACAGCTGCCTACATCTATTTTAGCCATTTTCGACTTTCGAAACTTTTCTCCGTTGTTATAGACGAACTCCACAACATTTAAAGGTCAAAACTTTTCCGTTTGATAGGTTTATACCTATAAACAGAAGACAAAGGTTATTGCTCGAATGCGAAACGCAGATAAAAATTATAAAAACAAAGAGTAGTGTTCTTAAGGTTAAATAGCTGTTGGTTTTGTTCGCTGTAAACGCAGTGGTCATGTAAAATCAATGAGCGAACGCAGAAAAAACTGGAATTAAAACAAAACTTTGCAGACATTGCATTAAAAGCCCTATAACATGTTGGATATTTTTATTCGTAATTTTTCATTAAAAACAAAGCTGAAGTCTTTTTCGTCCGATTTATGGTAAAAGGGGCACCAAAGTCCCTATATATGTTTCGATTTGCACGAAATTTGGCATAACGTACTGAATTAGTTCCAGAATAATGTGTGCCAATTTTCGAGAAAATCGGTTCAGATTTAGATATAGCTCCCATATATAGTTTCGTCCGATTTAAGGTAAATGGTGCACCAAAGTCCCTATATATCTTTAGATTTGCACGAATTTTGGCACAGTGTACTGAATTAGGTCTAGAAATATGTGTGTTAAGTTTCGTGAAAATCGGTTGAGATTTAGATATAGCTCCCATATATATTTTCGTCCGATTTAAGGTAAATTGGTATAGCGTAATGAATTAGGTCTAGAAATATGTGTATCTGACTTTACTACTTTCCTTACTGGTTTATATATGCAAATTTTTCGGCTCGAGGTCATTGAAAAAAAAAAATGGTTCCGTTTTATTATTATTTTTATTTGTATTTCTTATTTACTTTCAGTCTCTAGGAACTGAAAATCTCCACTAAATAAATTTATTGTAAATTCTAGAAAATTATACATTAGGTCCCCAGGAAATAACTTGAAAGGCAATTGGTTTCAACGCCTGGACATCAATGCTGTGAGAAGCCAATAACTTAATTATTTGTTGGATATTAGAAGATTTCTAGAAATAGAAAAAAATATGTTTCAAAATCCATGCACTTTGTAGCTTGAATTTCTTCAGGTATTTCAACTTACCAATGCTTCTTCGACCAGTGGCTTAAATTCCGCACTTCTCAGCGCTCTGTAGAAATTTGCAAAATTTGCATTTTTCATGTATTTATCGGTAATCATATGCTGATATTCTGGTCGTGGCAACTCTCTTAATATTTCCTCAACGAATGATGTAAATGAACCCAAAGGATGCTCTTGATAACGATGTTGATGATGACCGCTGGCCATGGTAGCCTGAACGCTGCCACTAACAGTGTTCAACTGGTCATCGTTTGCCCTTAGCATATTGAGCTTAGAGTCCAAAAGTACAATGTCCACTAATGACTGTTGCTCCGCTGAGGCAAGAACGGCATTGCCACCGCC